>NC_012871.2:33789239-33818514 GCF_000003195.3 Sorghum bicolor
GGTCTGGTCACATATCTTCTACCAAAACTAACACTGTCTCTAAACGAGCTGAAGCAAGATTCCATATGACACACATCATCAAGGAGTTATCAAGTGCGTCCTAATTGATTTCTGAGCATATCGTATGTTCCATGCAAACCCTGCATCTATCTTGCATCAAGATTAGCACTATCTCCAAATAGCCCAAACCGAGCTTTCACTTGAGCCCCTTGACCAAGGAGAACCATCGGGTGCGTCCAAAATGGTTTCTTATCCTATGGTGCATTAGGTGCAAACCGTGCACCTATCTTGCACCGAAACTAACAATCTCTCCAAATTGAACGAAGCGAGATTCCATATGACACACGTCATCAAGGAGTTCCATCGGGTGCATCCAAATTGATTTCCAAGCATATGGTATGTTCCATGCAAACCATGCACCTACCTTGCATAAGGATTAGCACTATCTCCAAACTGACCGAACCAAGCTTCCACTTGAGCCTCTTAACTTAGGAGTACCAAATAGTGCGTCCAAATTGGTTTCTTAGACTATGGTGCATTAGGCGCAAACTGTGCACCTATCTTGCACTAATACTTACAATGTCTACAAACGGACTGAAGTAAGATTCCATATGACCCATGTCATCTAGGAGTTCCACGGGGTGCGTCCAAATTTATTTCTAAGCATAAGGTATCTTCCTTGCAAATCATGCACCTATCTTGCATCAAGATTAGCACTATCTCCAAACAGATCAAACCGAGCATCCACTTGAGCCTCTTCACCGAAGTACCAACAGGTGCTTCCAAAATGGTTTCTTAGACTATGTTGCATTAGGCGCAAACCATGCACATATCTTGCACCAAAACTAACACTATTTCTAAACAGACCAAAGCGAGATTCCATACAACACACATCATCAAGGAGTTCCATCGGGTGCATCCAAATTGATTTCCAAGCATATGGTATGTTCCATGCAAACTGTGCACCTATCTTGCGTCAAGATTAGCACTATCTCCAAACAGACCGAATCGAGCTTCCACTTGAGCCTCTTTATCTAGGAGTACAAACAAGCGTGTCAAAAATGGTTTCTTAGACTATGGTGCCTTAGGCACAAACTATGCACCTATCTTGCACCGAAACTAACACTGTCTCCAAACAGACCGAAGCGAGATTCCATATGACACATGTCGTCTAGGAGTTCCATCTAGTGCATCCAAATTGATTTTTGAGCATATGGTATGTTCCTTGCAAATCGTGCAACTATCTTGCATCAAGATTAGCACTATCTCTAAACAGACCGAACCGAGCCTCCACTTGAGCCTCTTCACCTAGGAGTACCAACAGGTGCTTCCAAAATGGTTTCTTAGACTTTGGTGCATTAGGCGCAAACCATGCACATATCTTGCACCGAAACTAATACTGTCTCTAAGCACACCAAAGTGAGATTCCATATGACACACGTCATCAAGGAGTTCTATCGGGTGTGTCCAAATTAATTTCTAAACATATGGTACGTTCCATGCAGACTGTGCATCTATCTTGCATCAAGATTAGCACTATCTCCAAAAAGAACAAACTGAGCTTTCACTTGAGCCTTTTACCTAGGAGTACCATCGGGTGCGTCCAAAATGGTTTCTTAGCCTATGCTGCATTATGTGCAAACCTTGCACATATCTGAGCACCGAATCTAACACTATCGTTAGACAGACCGAAGCAAGATTTCATATGACACGCGTCATCTAGGAGTTCCATCATGTGCGTCCAGATTGATTTCCAAGCATTTGGTATGTTCCATGCAAACCGTGCACCTATCTTGCATTAAGATTAGCACTATCTCCAAACAGACAGAATCGAGCATCCACTTGAGCCCCCTCACCTAGGAGTACCAACAAGTGCGTCCAAAACAGTTTCTTAGACTATGGTGCATTAGGTGCAAACTGTGCACCTATCTTGCACTGAAACTAACAATATCTCCAAATGGACCGAAGCGAGATTCCATATGACACACGTCATCAAGGAGTTCCATCAGGTGCATCTAAATTGATTTCCAAGCATATGGTATCTTCCATGCAAACCGTGCACCTATCTTGCATCAAGATTAGCACTATCTCCAAACAGACCGAACCGAGCTTCCACTTGAGCCTCTTCATCTAGGAGTACAAATAGGTGTGTCAAAAATGGTTTCTTAGACTATGGTGCATTAGGCACAAACTATGCACCTATCTTGCACCAAAACTAACATTGTCTCCAAACAGACAGAACCGAGCTTGCCTCTTCATCTAGGAGTACAAACAGGTGCGTCAAAAATGGTTTCTTAGACTATGGTGCATTAGGCACAAACTATGCACCTATCTTGCACCGAAACTAACATTGTCTCCAAACAGACAGAAGCGAGATTCCATATGACACACCTCATCTAGGAGTTCCATTGGGTGTGTCCAAATTGATTTCTTAACAAATGGAACGTTCCATTCAAATTGTGCAACCATCATACATCAAGATTAGCACTATATCCGAATAGACCAAATCGAGCCTCCACTTGAGCCTCTTCAACTATGAGTACCATCGGGTGCGTCCAAAATGGTTTCTTATCCTATGGTGCATTCGGTGCAAACCATGCACCTATCTTGCACCGAAACTAACACTGTCTCTAAATAAACCGAAGTGAGATTCCATAAGACACATGTCATCTTGCAGTTCCATCTGGTGTGTCCAAATTGATTTTTAAGCATATCGTATGTTCCTTGCAAATCGTGCACCTACCTTGCATCAAGATTAGCACTATCTCCAAACAGACCGAACCAAGCTTCCACTTCAGCCAATTCATCTAGGAGTACAAACAGGTGCGTCAAAAATGGTTTCTTAGACTATGGTGCATTAGGCGCAAACTATGCACCTATCTTGCACCAAAACTAACATTGTCTCCAAACAGACCGAAGCGAGATTCCATATGACACACGTCATCTAGGAGTTCCATTGGGTGCGTCCAAATTGATTTCTTAACATATGGTACGTTGCATGCAAACTGTGCAACTATCTTGCTTCAAGATTAGCACTATATCCGAACAGACCAAATCAAGCCTCCACTTGAGCCTCTTCAACTATGAGTATCATCGGGTGCGTCTAAAATGGTTTCTTACCCTATGGTGCATTAGGCGTATACCGTGCACATATCATCTATCAAAACTAACACTGTCTCTAAACGTACCGAAGCAAGATTCAATATGACACACATCATCAAGGAGTTATATCAGGTGCGTCCTAGTTAAGTTTTGATCATATCGTATGTTTCATGCAAACCGTGCATCTATCTCGCATCAAGATTAGCACTACCTCCAAACATACCAAACCGAGCTTTCACTTGAGTCCCTTGACCTAGGAGTACCATTGGGTGCGTCCAAAACGGTTTCTTATCCTATGGTGCATTAAGTGCAAACTATGCACCTGTCTTGCACCGAAACAAACTCTGTCTCTAAACAGACCGAAGTGAGATTCCATATGACATATGTCATCTAGGAGTTTCATCTGGTGCGTCAAAATTTATTTCTGAGCATATGGTATGTTCCATGCAAATCGTGCACCTATCTTGCATCAAGATTAGCACTATCTCTAAACAGACCGAACCGAGCCTCCACTTGAGCCTCTTCACCTAGGAGTACCAACACGTGCTTCCAAAATGGTTTCTTAGACTTTGGTGCATTAGGCGCAAACCCTGCACATATCTTGCACCGAAACTAATACTGTCTCTAAGCACACAAAAGCGGGATTCCATATGACACACATCATCAAGGAGTTCTATTGGGTGTGTCCAAATTAATTTCTAAGCATATGGTACATTCCATGCAAACCGTGCATCTATCTTGCATCAAGATTAGCACTATCTCCAAATAGACCAAACCAAGCTTTCACTTGAGCCTTTTACCTAGGAGTACCACCGGGTGCATCCAAAATGGTTTCTTAGCCTATGCTGCATTATGTGCAAAACTTGCACCTATCTTGCAACAAAACTAACACTGTCTCCAAACAGACCAAAGCAAGATTTTGTATGACACATGCCATCTCGGGTTCCGTCATGTGCGTCTAGATTGATTTCCAAGAATTTGGTATGTTCCATGCAAACCGTGCACCTATCTTGCATCAAGATTACCACTATCTCCAAACAGACCAAACCGAGCATCCACTCGAGCCCTTCACCTAGGAGTACCAACAAGTGCATCCAAAATGGTTTCTTAGACTATGGTGCATTAGGTGCAAACTGTGCATCTATCTTGCACCGAAACTAACAATGTCTCCAAATGGACCGAAGCAAGATTCCATATGACACACGTCATCAAGGAGTTCCATCGGGTGCATCCAAATTGATTTCCAAGCATACGGTATGTTCCATGCAAACCATGCACCTACCTTGCATATGGATTAGCACTATCACCAAACTGACCAATCCAAGCTTCTAGTTGAGCCTCTTAACCTAGGAGTACCAAATAGTGTGTCCAAAATGGTTTCTTGGACTATGGTGCATTAGGCGCAAACTGTGCACCTATCTTGCACTAGAACTTACAATGTCTACAAACGGACTGAAGCAAGATTCCATATGACACACGTCATCTAGGAGTTCCATTGGGTGTGTCCAAATTGATTTCTAAGCATATGGTATGTTCCTTGCAAATCATGCACCTATCTTGCATCAAGATTAGCACTATCTCCAAATAGATCAAACCGAGCTTTCACTTGAGCCTCTTCACCGAAGTACCAACAGGTGCTTCCAAAATGGTTTCTTAGACTATGGTGCATTAGGCGCAAACCCTGCACATGTCTTGCACCAAAACTAACACTATTTCTAAACAGACCAAAGTGAGATTCCATTTGACACATGTCATCAAGGAGTTCCATCGGGTGCATCCAAATTGATTTCCAAGCATATGGTATGTTCCATGCAAGCCGTGCTCCTATCTTGCATCAAGATTAGCACTATCTCCAAACAGACCGAACCGAGCTTCCACTTGAGCCTCTTCATCTAGGAGTACAAACAGGTGTGTCAAAAATGGTTTCTTAGACTATGGTGCATTAGGCACAAACTATGCACCTATCTTGCACCGAAACTAACATTGTCTCCAAACAGACCAAAGCGAGATTCCATATGACACACATCATCTAGGAGTTCCATTGGGTGCGTCCAAATTGATTTCTTAACATAGGGTACGTTGCATGCAAACTGTGCAACTATTTTGCATCAAGATTAGCACTATATCCGAACAGACCAAATTGATCCGCCACTTGAGCCTCTTCAACTACGAGTACCATCGGGTGCGTCTAAAATTGTTTCTTAGCCTATAGTGCATTAGGCGTAAGCCGTGCACATATCTTCTACCAAAATAAACACTGTCTCTAAACGAACCGAAGCAAGATTCCATATGACACAAATCATCAAGGAGTTATATCAGGTTCGTCCTAATTGATTTCTAAGCATATCGTATGTTCCTTGCAAACCGTGCATCTATCTTGCATCAAGATTAGCACTATCTCCAAATATACCGAACCGAGCATCCACTTGAGCCCCTTCACCTAGGAGTACCAACAAGTGCGTCCAAAATGGTTTCTTAGACTATGGTGCATTAGGTGCAAACTGTGCACCTATCTTGCACCAAAACTAACAATGTCATGTGTTGTGTGCACCCACGATCAAGTACCCAATGCCTTCCTCCAGCTTTATAATTTATCTACAAAACAAATCAATGTTTCTTAGGTACCCATACTTGTTTGGGTCTTTGGAGGTTAGTGACTAAGCTTTTTGGTACCCAAATGGCCTTCTTCTTTGGACCCACAATTGGTGTATCAACAAACTTAGCATGCACACCCTTCTCACCCTTGGTAAGCACATAACAAGAATCAAATGGAATGTAAGATACATTAGCATTTTTCTTGTTCTTGTTCACTTTATTGCAATTAAGCTCTAGGTGCTCAACTTGCTTGCATTTGTTGGAATACCAACTGTTGCACTTCACAAAGCTAGGCTTGTGAGTTGCAAAGGCCGCCTTGCCTTTCTTGGGGGTATAGCCTAATCCCTCTTTGTTGAGAGAAAACCTTTGACTACCCAAGCACTTTAGCAAGCGGGCCTCACCACCATAGGCCTTGCCTAGGGCGTGAGTGAGCTCATCCACCTCTCTCTTGAGTCTCATTCTCAACCTTTAGTGAGGTATCACAAGTGACACTAACACTAGAAGTAGAGGTAGAGTTGGTGGTGGTGGATGAAGACCTACAAGAAGAGTTAGTGGCAACAACAATAGGTGGGTTGGGTGATTCTTTAATTAAGTCACAAGTTGTGCCCACATCACATGATACAACAACCTTTTCCCTGTTCTCTTCTAACAACAAGGAGTGAGCTTTCTCAAGCTTGGTGTGAGCCTTGCCAAGCTTCTCATGGGCTTCCACTAGCCTCTCATGATTAGCATTGAGCTCATCAAAGGATTGCTCAAGAGCTTTTAACTTCTTGGCCAATTCTTTGCACTTCTTGTTTTTAGATTGAATGAGAGATTCGGCTTGTTCTAACATGTCCATGAGTTGTTCATTAGTGAATTTATTTTCATCATCACTATCACTATCATGTTCATGTTCACTTTCACTTTCATCATATTGTACCTTGTGGCACTTGGCCATGAAGCATGAAGGAGTGTCGAAGAGTGATGGCTTGTTGATAGCAATGCTTGCAAGTGCCTTCTTTTTGGATGATTTGTCATCATCGCTTGAGTCATCATCCGAAGAGGCATCACTATCCCATGTCACAACATAGGATCCACCCTTCTTCTTCTTCTTGAAGACCATCTTCTTCTCTTTCTTTTCTTTCTTCTCCTTCTTGTTCTTCTTGTTATGCTCATCATTGTCACTATTGTAAGGACAATCCGCCACAATATGATCGGGGCTCTTGCACTTGTAGCATAGCCTCACATATTCCTTGTTCTTGGAGTTGTCCCTTCTCTTCCTTGTATGGTAGCCCTTTTTCTTCATCATCTTGCCAAACTTGCGGACAAAGAGTGCTAGTGCTTCATCATCACTATCATCATTGGAACACTCCTCATCACTTGATTCTTCCTTGTTCTTGCTCTTGAATGAAGAGCTAGCCTTGAATGCTCCACTCTTCTTCTTCTTATCATCATCAAACTTCTTCATGACCTCATCATCATCATTGTCATTATATTGATCTTCGGTCATGACATCTCCAAGTACCTCATTGAGAGATACACCTGTCAATCCACCTCTAAAGATGATTGTTCTCAATGTCTTGAACCTCTTGGGCAAGCACATCAAGAACTTGTGAATGAAGTCCTCATCCTTCATTTTCTCACCAAGGCCCTTGAGGTCATTGATGATGACTTGGAGCCTACAGAACATTTCTGGAATTGACTCATCATCCTTCATATTGAAGTTTGATAGCTTGTCCTTGAGCATGTACAACTTGACACTTTTTACCATTGTAGTTCCCTCATATGTTTCTTCTAGCCTTGTCCACACTTGTTGCCTTCTCAAGATCTTTGACTTGTTCAAATACCTTTGAATCAATGCCATTATAGTTGTGTTGAGAGCCATTGTATTGCATTGCTTGTTTGCTCTCTCATTATTGGTGGGGTTAGCGGGGTCAAGGATCACAAAATCATTCTCCGTGACTTCCCACACTCTATCATTGATTGATCCAAGATACATTTTCATTTTTCTCTTCCAATAGTCAAAAGAACTTGTTCCATCAAAGAACGATGGTTTGCCCCCAACATGGTTGAATACTATTTGAGCCTTAATTTGAGCACCGAGGTTGTTAAGCCTTCACAAAACTGTGACCACGGCTCCGATACCACTTGAAAGGTCCTAATATGGCTAGAGGGGAGGTGAATAGCCTATTTAAAAATCTACAAACTCATAGAGCAAGAGGTTAGTAGATAACAAGCATAGCTTTTTGCTCTAGCTCTAAAGGGGTGTTTGCCAGCCACCTATCCAACAATTCTAGTTGCTATGATCACTATGCACACAAGAGCTATGTCACTACTTACACTAGAGAGCTATCTAAAGTTTCTATACAAGTAAGTAAGCTACTCTAGTTTGCAGGAATGTAAGAGAGAGATGGTTTGATCTTTATACCGCCGCATAGAGGGGATGAACCAATCAATAATATGAAGTCCAATCACCAGGAGAAATCCAATGAACAATCACAATGGAGACACACAATTTTCTCCCGAGGTTCACGTGCTTGCTGGCACGCTACGTCCCTATTGTGTCGACCAACACTTGGTGGTTCGGCGGCTAAGAGGTGTAGCACGGACCTTGTCCTCACTAGGACACCGCAAGAACTGACCCACAAGTGAGGTAACTCAATGACACGAGCAATCCACTAAAGTTAACCAGGAGATAGCCACGAACAATCACCAACTCGTGCCAATGCTCCTCCGCAGGGAAGGTACAAGACCCCTCACAATCACCAGGAGATAGCCACGAACAATCACCAACTCGTGCCAATGCTCCTCCACTGCTCCAAGTCGTCTAGGTGGCGGCAACCACCAAGAGTAACAAGAAAACCGCAGCCAAATCGATCCCCAAGTGCCACTAGATGCAATCACTCAAGCAAATGCACTTGGAATCACTCCCAATCTCACAAAGATGAATAATCTATGAAGGAATGAGAGGGAGGTGTTTGCTTAGGCTCACAAGGATTCAAGTATGCTAGAATGCCAAGAGAGTGAGCCCTAAGTCGGCCAACAACTATTTATAAGCTCCTCAAAACAAACAGAGCCATTAGCTCTTTCACTGGGCTAAAAACGGGGTCACTTGATGAACCACAGGGGGCACCGGACGCTCAACCCATGTGTCTGGTGCTCTAGAAACAACCACGTGTTGCCCTATCCACTTTCGCATGTTGATCTCTAACGGTCACCTGTAGAGCACCGGACGCGCTCAAGTTGGCACCGGACGCGTCTGGTACTCATCGGACTTAAACTCAGGGAGGTCTGCAAACTCGCGGGGTCACTGGACGCTGAGCACGGACCGTCCGGTGCTCACTGGTCTCATACCTAGAGAGCATTGCAAAAGCGTAGAACACTGGACTCAAAACATCGGACGCTTAAATAGGATCTAACATGCGTCCGGTGTTGGGCGTCCGGTGCCGAGCTAGGCACTGCCTACACACCGAATGCACAGACACAGCGTCCGATGCCTCTGAGCCAGCGTCTGGTGAGTGTTTCTCAGCGAGAAACACACCCGCGACTTCTCCAATTTTCCCACCAGTGCAATAGAAAAATTGCACGTCATTTTCTCAAAAAAGCACCGAATCCCGCCGAGCAAGCTCGGTGGGAGGGGGAGCGGAACCCATCCTCTCTCTACCCTTCAAACTTTACCTCCTTTTCAAAGTGTGCCAACACCACAATGTGCAAACCAACATGTGCACGTGTGTTAGCATTTTCACAAACATTTTCTTCAAAGGAGTTAAGTTAGCTCACTAGGTTCTAAATGCATGCACATGAATAATGACACCTAGTGGCACTTGATATCCGCTTAGCCAAAGAATTCCCCTCTTTATAGTATGGCTATCTATCCTAAATGTGATCACACCCTCTATGGTGTCTTGATCACCAAAACCAAAACCCAAAGCAATACCTTTGCCTTGATCTCCATAAGGTTTTGTTTTTCTCTTTCTTCTTTACTAAGTTGAGCACTTGATCATCCTATGGTCATCACCATCATAATCATGATCATCTCTTGCTCCATCACTTGGCATGTACCAACCTCATTAAGTCTACACACACTTAGTATAGAGGTTAGTACAAGGGTTTCATCAATTATCCAAAACCAAACAAGGGCTTTCGACAGTTTGTGCCTAATGCACCATAGTCTAAGAAACCATTTTGGACACACCTGTTGGTACTCCTAGGTGAAGAGGCTCAAGTGGAAGCTCAGTTCGGTCTTTTTGGAGATAGTGCTAATCTTGATGCAAGATAGGTGCACAGTTTGCATGGAACATACCATATGCTCAAAAATCAATTTGGACGCACTAGATGGAAGACCTAGATGATGTGTGTCATATGGAAGCTCGGTTTGGTCTATTTGGAGATAGTGCTAATCTTGATGCAAGATAGTTGCACGGTTTGCATGGAACTTACTATATGCTTGGAAATCAATTTGGATGCACCCAGTGGAACTCCTAGATGACGAGTGTCATATGGAATATCGCTTCGGTCTATTTGGAGACAGTGTTAGATTCGGTGCAAGATAGCTGCACGGTTTGTGCCTAATGCACCATCGGCTAAGAAACAATTTTGGACGCACCCGATGGTACTCCAAGGTAAGGGTCTCTAGTGAAAGCTTCGTTTGGTCTGTTCGAAGATAGTGCTAATCTTTATGCAAGATAGGTGCACGATTTGCATGGAATGTACCATATGCTCATAAATCAATTTGGACACACCCGATGAACTCCTAGATGACGTGTGTCATATGGAATCTGACTTCGGTCCGTTTGGAGATAGTGTTCATTTCTGTGCAAGATTGGTGCATGGTTTGCGCCTAATGCACCATAGGCTAAGAAACTATTATGGAAGCACCCGATGGTACTCCTAGTTGAAGAGGCTCAAGTGAAAGCTTGCTACGATCTGTTTGGAGATAGTGCTAATCTTCATGTAAGATAGATGCACGGTTTGTATGGAACATACCATATGCTTGAAAATCAATTTGGACGCACCCGATAGAACTCCTTGATGATGTGTGTCATGTGATATCTCACTTTGGCCTATTTGCAGATAGTATTAGTTTCAGTGCAAGATAGGTGCATGGTTTGTGCCTAATGCACCATACTCTAAGAAGATATTGCACGGTTTGTGACTAATGCACCATACTCTAAGAAATGATTTTGGACGCACCCGATGGTACTCCTAGGTGAAGGGGCTCAAGTGAAAGTCCAGTTTGGCCGGTTTGGAGATAGTGCTAATCTTCATGCAAGATAGGTGCACGGTTTGCATGGAATGTACCATATGCTCAGAAATCAATTTGGATGCACCCGATAGAACTTCAAGATGACGTGTGTCATCTGGAATCTCACTTCGGTCCATTTGGAGATAGTGTTAGTTTTGGTGCAAGATAGGTACACTGTTTGTGTGTACTGCACCATAGGCTTAGAACCGTTGTGGAAGCACCCAATGATATTTCTATGTGAAGAGGCTCAAGAGGCTCAAGTGAAAGCTCAGTACAATCGATTTGGAGATAGTGTTAGTTTTGGTGCAAGATAGGTGCACGGTCTGTGCCTAATGCACCATACTCTAAGAAAACATTTTTGATGCACCTGATGGTACTCCTAGCTGAAGAGGCTCAAGTGGAAGCTCGGTTCGGTCTATTTGGAGATAGTGCTAATCTTGATGCAAGATAGTTGCACGGTTTGCATGGAGCGTACCATATGCTTGAAAATCAATTTGGACACACCTGATGGACCTCCTATATGACATGTGTCATATAGAATCTTGTTTTGGTCTATTTGGAGACAGTGTTAGTTTTGGTGCAAGATATTGCACGGTTTGTGCCTAATGCACCATAGGCTAAGAAACCATTTTGTACGCACCAATTGGTACTGCTAGGTGAAGAGGCTCAAGTGGAAGCTCGGTTCGGTCTGTTTGGCGACAGTGCTAATCTTGATGCAAGATAGGTGCACAGTTTGCATGGAATATCCCAGATGCTTGGAAATCAAATTGGATGCACCCCATGGAACTCCTAGATGAAGTGTGCCATATGGAATCTCGCTTCGGTCCGTTTGGAGACAATATTAGTTTCAGTGCAAGATAGGTGCACAGTTTGCGCCTAATGCACCATAGTCTAAGAAACCATTTTTTACACACCTATTGGCACTCCTGGGTGAAGAGGCTCAAGTGGAATCTCGGTTTGGTCTATTTGCAGATAGTGATAGTCTTGATGCAAGATAGGTGCATGCTTTGCATGGAACATACCATATGCTTGGAAATCAATATGGACGCACCTCATGAAACTCCTAGATGACGTGTGTCATATGAAATCTCGCTTTGGTCTATTTGGAGATAGTGTTAGTTTCGGTGCAAGATATATGCACGGTTTGTGCCAAATGCACCATAGGCTAAGAAACCATTTTAGAAGCACCCGATGGTACTCCTAGGTGAAGAGGCTCAAGTGGAAGCTCGGATTGGTCAATTTAGAGATATTGCTAATCTTGATGCAAGATAGGTACACTATTTGTGTGGAACATATCATATGCTCAGAAATCAATTTGGACACACCCAATGAAACTCCTAGATGACGTGTGTCATATGGAATCTTGCTTCGGTCTTTTTAGAGACTGTTAGTTTCACTGCAAGATAGGTGCATGGTTTGCTCCTAATGTGATGTGTGTCACATGGAATCTAGCTTCGGTCTGTTTGGAGATAGTGTTAGATTCAGTGCAAGATAGGTGCACTGTTTGCGCCTAATGCACCATAGGCTAAGAAATGATTTTTGACGCACCCGATGGTACTCCTAGGTAAAGGGGCTCAAGTGAAAGCTCGGTTTGGTCTGTTTGGAGATAGTGCTAATCTTGATGCAAGATAGGTGCACGGTTAGCATGGATGTACCATATGCTCAGAAATCAATTAGGATGCACCCGATAGAACTCCTAGATGACGTGTGTCGTATGGAATCTCACTTTAGTCCATTTGGAGATAGTGTTAGTTTTGGTGCAAGATAGGTGCACGGTTTCCGCCTAATGCACCATAGGCTCACAAACCATTGTGGAAGCACCCGATGGTACTCCTAGCTGAAGAGGCTCAAGTGAAAGCTCGGTACGATCTGATTGGAGATAGTGCTAATCTTCATGTAAGATAGGTGCATGGTTTGCATGGAACATACCATATGCATGAAAATCAATTTGGACGCACCCGATAGAACTCCTAGATGATGTGTGTCATCTGATATCTCGCTTTGGTCTATTTGAAGATAGTGTTAGTTTCGGTGCAAGATGGTGTATGGTTTGTGCCTAATGCACCATACTCTAAGAAGATATTCCACGATTTATGCCTAATGCACCATACTCTAAGAAACGATTTTGGATGCACCCGATGGTACTCCTAGGTGAAGGGTCTCAAGTGAAAGCTCGGTTTGGTCTGTTTGGAGATAGTGCCACTCTTGATGCAAGATATTTGCATGGTTTGCGTAGAATGTCCCATATGCTCGGAAATCAATTTGGATGCACCTGATGGAACTCCTAGATGACGTGTGTCATATGGAATCTCACTTCAGTCCGTTTGGAGACAATATTTGTTTCAGTGCAGGATAGGTGCATAGTTTGCGCCTAATGCACCATAGTCTAAGAAACCATTTTGAATGCACTTATCGGTACTCCTAGGTGAAGAGGTTCAAGCTGAAGCTCGGTACGGTCTGTTTCAAGACAGTGCTAACCTTAATGCAAGATAGGTGCATAGTTTGCATGGGAAATACCATATGCTTGGAAATCAATTTGGACGCACCCGATGGAACTCCTAGATGACGTGTGTCATATGGAATCTCGCTTCGGTCTGTTTGGAGACAGTGTTAGTTTCGGTGCAATATAGATGCACGGATTGCGCCTAATGCATCATAGGCTAAGAAATCATTTTGGATGCACCTATCGGTACTCCTAGGTGAAGAGGCTCAAGTGGAAGCTCGGTTCGGTCTATTTGGCGATAGTGCTATCCTTGATGCAAGATAGGTGCATGGTTTGCATGGAATGTCCCTTATGCTCGGAAATAAATTTGGATAGACCCGATGGAACTCCTAGATAATGTGTATCATATGGAATCTCGCTTCAGTCCGTTTGGAGACAATATTAGTTTTAGTGCAAGATAGGTGCACAGTTTGCACCTAATGCACCATAGTCTAAGAAACCATTTTGAATGCACCTGTTGGAACTGTTAGTTGAAGAGGCTCAAATGGAAGCTCGGTTTGGTCTATTTCGAGACAGTGCTAATCTTAATGCAAGATGGGTGCACAGCTTGCATGAAACGTACCATGTGCTCAGAAATCAATTTGGACGCACCCGTTGGAACACCTAGATGACATGTATCTTATGGAATCTCGTTCGGTATATTTAGAGAGTGTTAGTTTCAGTGCAATATAGGTGCACGGTTTGCGCCTAATGCACCAGAGGCTAAAAAACCATTTTGGACACACCCAATGGTACTCCTAGGTGAAGAGGCTCAAGTGAAAGCTCGGTTCGGTTTATTTGGAGATAGTGCTAATCTTGATGCAAGATAGGTGTACAGTTTGCAT
The DNA here is from genome assembly GCF_000003195.3 of Sorghum bicolor. Lineage (NCBI taxonomy): Eukaryota > Viridiplantae > Streptophyta > Magnoliopsida > Poales > Poaceae > Sorghum > Sorghum bicolor. The sequence goes on from NC_012871.2 coordinate 33,803,488, forward strand.
GGAAAGTACCATATGCTCAGAAATCAATTTGGACACACCTGATGGAACTCGTAGATGATGTATGTCATATGGAATCTCGCTTTGGTCCGTTTTAAGATAGTGTTAGTTTTGGTGCAAGATAGGTGCACAGTTTGCGCCTAATGCACCATAGTCTAAGAAACCATTTTGGAAAATCTGTTGGTACTCAAAGGTGAAGAGGCTCAAGTGGAAGCTTGGTCCGATCTGTTTGGAGATAGTGCTAATCTTGATACAAGATAGGTGCATGGTTTGCATGGAACGTACCATATGCTTGGAAATCAATTTAGACACACCCAATGGAACTCCTAGGTGATGTGTGTCATATGGAATCTTGCTTCAGTCCGTTTGGAGACAATATTAGTTTTTGTGCAAGAAAGGTGCACAGTTTGCACCTAATGCACCATAGTCTAAGAAACCATTTTGAACGCACCTATTGGTACTCCTAGGTGAAAGGTCAAAATGGCTAGAGGGGGGGGGTGAATAGCCTATTTAAATTTTCTACAAACTTCAACTAGACAAGTTAATTAGTAAAACAAATGGCGAAGCAATTCTAGCACTAGCTTAACTAAGCTATGCAAGCCACCTATACAAACTAGTACAAGGCTAAACACTAAAGCACAACAACAAGAGAACTAAGCTAAACAAGCTACCCAACTAGCAAGGTATGCACAAAAGTAAAGGAGAGGTGAGTGATTATTATACCGACGTTGTAGAGTAGAAATATAGTCAATCAATCAATCACAACTATAAGAGAATCCTCGGCAAGAGATGACACAAGATTTTTTACCGAGGTTTACTTGCTTCCCGGCAAGCTAGTCCTCGTTGTGGCGATACACCCACTTGATGGATCACGAGCTAATTGGCAATCCAAAGCCAAACCCTCAGCGGGTGCCGCACATCCACTCACAAGATGGGGATCCTCCAAGCCACGAGCAATCCACTAGAGTAGCCAATTGCGATCTCACGCGGGGAAGGCTCAAGAATCCCTCACAAGTCACTTGGTGAGGCTCGAAACAATCTCCAATCACGAGCTCAACACCACCACTGATCCAAGCCATCTAGGGCGTCGGGAAACACCCAAGAGTAACAAGAAATCCGCAGCAAACTCAAGAATCAAGTGCCACTAAATGCAACTCTCAAAGCAATGCACTTGAATCTCACTCAATCTCACTAGGATGAGCAATGAAGCAAGGAGATGAGTGAAGGGAGTGTTCTCTAGCTCAATGTATGTCTCAAGTAATCAAATGTGCAAGAGAGAACCTCCCAAAGCCGGCCACCAACTAATTATAAGCCCCTCAAAGAAACTAGCCGTTGGCCACTTTCACTGGGCTGAAATCGAGGGCACCGGACGCTACTAAGTGAGCACCGGACGCTTGACCCCCTGCGTCCGGTGCACTGGGGTTGGCCACGTGTCCTTCCTTGATTTCGCGTGTCAGTTTCTAACGGCTACCTGCAACACACAGGACGCTCTGCAAGTCCACACCGGACGCGTCCGGTGCACACCGAACTCATGTGCTGAGAGTTCCGCAAACCGCAGGGTCACCGGACGCTAAGCTAGTCCACACCGGACGCGTCCGGTGCTCACCGGACTCATGCGCAGAGAGGGTTGCAAAAACCTCCTCACACCGGACGCAACCCACCGGACTCTCTCCGGTGCGTCCGGTGCACTCTGCTACACCTGACAGCACACCGAACGCTAAAGGCCAGCGTCTGGTGCCTCCGCGCTGAGCGTCCGGTGAGTGTTTTCTCACTGAGAACACTCCCGCGACTTCTCCAAAATTCCCACCGGCGCAATAGAAAATATACACTTATTTTTCTCAAAAGCGCCGAATCCCCCTTTGGAGGGAGAGAGGAACCCACACCTCTCTCAACCCTAGGAACTCCACCTCCTTTGCAAATGTGCTAACACCAACAAGTGTCCACCACCAAAGTGCATGTGTGTTAGCTTTTCACAAACTTTTTCACCAAAGGAGTTATGTTAGCACTTTACTAGATCCTAATGCATAAGCTCAAGATATGGACCTAGTAGCACTTGATTCGAGAGATAACCGTGATTTCCCCTCTTGATAGTCGGCTATCTATCCTAAATCCGGTCGATCACTTCTCTACTCATCTTAGACCGGCAAAAGTAAAACCCTATGTTTATACCTTTGCCTTGATAACTTTTGCTCCTCATCTATCACCATGATCTTCACTTCATGCTTCATCCCTTTGTGATCATGTGGCCACCTCTCCATGCCACCATGCACCTTCATCACATGTGTTGCTATGCCTAACTAAAATCACTTAAACACAAGACATTAGCAACTTGGTGTCATTAATTACCAAAACCAAACTTGGGCTTTCAATCTCCCCCTTTTTGGTAATTCATGACAACCATTACAAAGATATGAAATGAAATCATAATGAGCTTGAATTGCTTGTCCAAAGCATTTTAATCATGAGACAAGGTTGGACAAACATTTCAATTTCGGTTTTGGTAGTACTAGCTCCTCCTACATATGTGCTTCCATGAGTTTGGTTCAAGTTTGCACATATGCATGAATTAGAATTTTGGGAGATTTATTACTACCAAAAATGATGCTAAGGTATATAGAATGGACCTTTGAAGCGTGATACCAATCGGAGTTGCCAATATACCATCCTTAGCACCAATGTAGCTAGACATACATCAAAACTCAAGATACCTCGTGAGATCACATTATATGTCTAGATACCACATAAAAATAAAACTCTATGCTAGAATTCAAAGCATCATTCAAGTTCTATTTCTAGCAAGCACCAAACAAACAAGAGTGGTGAAATTAACCTTGCAATGCAACACAACATTATGTTAGTGCACATTCAAATGCAACAAATGGTTCATGAGCTTGCTCCCCCTATTTGTGTGCTCAAGTTTTAATTTAATTTTCCAAAAGTTATCTCTCCCCCTTAAGCACTTTTCTCCCCCTTTATGACTTTATCTTTGTTTCTCTCCCCCTTTGTCATCAATGACCACAAAGGTTCAAATTTTAGTGAGAATTAAGTCAATCAATGTGAGGGTCAAAAAATGGTTCAATCTAGATCACTTGCCTAAAACATGTAATTCGGTTTGATCCAAGGACAAGCTTTTTCACACCTCATGAAGTATAAGGGTTATCTTGACCATGTTGAATTACACATCATAAGCTCATATTCTAGATTCAACACTAGGCTTGCAAGCACACCAACATGTCATATGCTACCACTAGATCAATCAATCATAGAAACAATAGTGGTACCATACATACATTAAATTCTTTTTTTTTCATGAATGAGCCTATTGTCATGCAAACATGTCTATATGTTCTAAACATGTCCTTAGCAAAGTATGAATGCTATGTCAACCAACTTTACCTTGCTTTGTTGGAGGAGAGGCATGTCATATATAGATGTAGGGGTGCACTCATCTCAAGTTGGAGAAGTCAAGTATGTTCAATTCATTTCTCAACTTGGAAAATCTCTTCTCATCAAGTGGCTTTGTGAAGATGTCGGCTAGTTGATCTTCGGTGCCAATGCTTTCAATGCTAATATCACCCTTTTGTTGATGATCTCTTATGAAATGGTGCCTTATGTCAATGTGCTTGGTTCTTGAATGTTGAACTGGATTTTGTGTCATCTTGATTGCACTCTCATTGTCACATAGGAAAGGCACATTCTTGAATTTAATTCCAAAGTCATTCAAGGTAGCTTTCATCCAAAGCAATTGTGCACAACAACTATCGGCACTATTGTATTCGGCCTCGGCGGTTGATAGTGCAACACTATTTTATTTCTTTGATGACCATGAAACTAGAGACCTTCCTAGCAATTGACAAGTGCCACTTGTGCTCATTCTATCAATTTTGCATCCACCATAGTCGGAGTCCGAATATCCAATCAACTCAAAGTTAGACCCCTTGGGATACCATAATCCAACATCATGAGTGCCCTTAAGATACCTCAATATCCTCTTGGTTGCCTTCAAGTGAGTTTCTCTAGGTGAAGCTTGGTATCTTGCACATTTGCACACACTAAACATTACATCCGGCCTTGATGCGGTGACATAGAGCAAACTTCCAATCATGGACCGGTATAGCTTTTGATCTACCATGTTGCCACTTGCATCACTACCTAATTGATCATTTGTGCCCATAGGTGTGCTCACTGGTTTAGCTTCTTGCAACCCAAACTTCTTGATCATGTCCTTGACATACTTTCCTTGACTTACAAAAGTGCCATTCTTCATTTGCTTGATTTGAAGAACAAGGAAGTAACTAAGCTCTCCAATCATGGACATCTCAAACTCATTTGCCATCATTCTTCCAAACTCTTCACAAAAGTCTTGATTGGTTGATCCAAAGATGATATCATCAACATAGATTTGCAACACAAACAAGTCATTGCCTAACTTCTTGGTGAAGAGGGTAGTGTCAACCTTTCCCATCTTGAACCCTTTAGAGAGAAGGAAATCTCTCAATCTCTCATACCATGCTCTAGGTGCTTGCTTCAAACCATACAATGCCTTCTTGAGCTTGTAAACATGGTTGGGTTTCTTGTCATCTTCAAAACCGGGAGGTTGTTCAACATAAACCAACTCATTGATGTATCCATTGAGAAATGCACTCTTCACATCCATTTGATAGAGCTTGATGTTGTGGGCACAAGCATAGGCTAATAATATTCTAATTGCCTCCAATCTTGCAACCGGTGCATATGTTTCTCCAAAGTCAAGACCTTCAACTTGAGTGTAGCCTTGTGCTACTAATCTTGCTTTGTTTCTCACAACCACACCATCTTGATCTTGCTTGTTTCTAAAGACCCACTTGGTACCAATCACATTGTAGTTCTTTGGTCTCTCAACAAGCTCCCACACTTGATTTCTTGTGAAGTTGTTCAATTCTTCATGCATGGCATTTACCCAATCGGAATCCTTCAATGCATCTTCTATTTTCTTTGGCTCCTCAAATGAGACAAATGAGTAGTGCTCACAAAAGGATGCTAGCCTTGATCTTGTTTGTACACCACTTTGAATACCACCAATGACTTGATCCAATGGATGATCCCTTGCTATGCTTGTAGGTTGGAGTATTGGGAGTTGATTGCTTCCACTAGCTTGATTTTGATTTTGGTCATCATCATGAAAACCACTAGTACTAGCTTGATTTGTATCAATTTGCACTTCTTGATTGATCATGTGAATGTCATTATCATCATCAACTTGCCTTGGCCTTATGTCACCTACATCCATGTTCTTCATTGCATTTTCCAATTGATCTCCTCTCACATCATCAAGATTTTGAGCTTCATTTTGACATCCTTCGGTTTCATCAAACTCAACATCATGGACTTCTTCCAATGTGCCATTTGTCAAGTTCCAAACTCTATATGTCTTGCTTGTGGTGGAATAACCAAGTAAGAACCCTTCATCACATTTCTTCTCAAACTTGCTCAATCTAGTGCCTTTCTTGAGAATGTAGCATTTGCAACCAAACACTATAAAGTATGCAATGTTGGGCTTTCTTCCATTCAATAGCTCATATGGTGTCTTCCCAAGCTTCCCATGGCAATAGAGACGGTTGCTACAATAGCAAGCCGTGTTGATAGCTTCACTCCAAAATGAATGGCTAACATTGTATTCACTAAGCATTGATCTAGCCATATCGATCAAGGTTCTATTCTTCCTTTCCACTACACCATTGGATTGAGGAGTGTATGTTGGAGAGAATTGATGTCCAATGCCAAGATCATCACATAATTCCTCAATTCTTGTGTTCTTGAATTCACTACCATTGTCACTTCTAATCTTCTTGATAGTGGTTTCAAACTCATTTTGCACCCTCTTGACAAAAGACTTGAATAGATCACAAACATCACTCTTGTCATAGAGGAAGAACACCCAAGTGTATCTAGTGTAGTCATCAACTATCACAAAACCATACTTGTTGCCACCAATGCTAGTATATGTTGTTGGCCCAAATAAATCCATGTGCAATAGCTCAAATGCCTTTGATGTGCTCATTTCACTTTTCTTAGGATGTGCATTTCCAACTTGCTTTCCGGCTTGACAAGCACTACATGGTTTATCCTTCTCAAAGGTGACATCCTTCAAGCCTCTAACTAAGTCATGCCTCAATAGTTTGTTCAATTGTTTCATTCCAACATGACCAAGCCTTCTTTGCCACAACCAACCCAAACTTGATTTGCTAATTAGGCACGATGTCAATTGAGTGTCACTATCATTGAAATCAACCAAGTATAAGCTAATATGCCTAAATCCTTTGAATATCAAGTTTGATCCATCGACACTAACCACCTCAACATCATCACTACCAAAGATGCACTTGAAACCAAGGTCACAAAGTTGTGCAATTGACAAGAGATTGAAATCAAGGCTTTCAACTAGCAACACATTTGATATACTCATGTCATTTGAGATAACAATTTTACCAAGCCCTTTGACCTTGCCTTTCTTGTTGTTACCGAAAGTGATAGAATCAAAGCCACCATTTTGACTAGTATCAATTGATTTGAACATACAAGACTCCCCGGTCATATGTTGAGTGCACCCACTATCAAGCACCCAATGCCTTCCTCCGGCTTTGTAATTGACCTACAAGAAAAGATCAATTCTTTTTAGGTACCCAAACTTGATTGGGTCCTCCAAGATTAGCAACTAAGCTCTTTGGTACCCAAATGGCTTTCTTCTTTGAGCCCATCCATGGTGCACCAATGAACTTAGCATGAACACCTTTTGTATCCTTGGTAAGCACATAGAAAGAATTAAACTTGATTGAGGATACATTAGCTTTGAGTTTCTTGTTCATGCATTGTTGCTCTAAGTGACCAACTTGCTTTCAAGCTTTGCAATACCGGCCATTGTTCTTCACAAAACTAGTCTTGTGAGGAGCAAAGGCGGCCTTGCCTTTCTTGGGGTTATAGCCCAATCCCTCTTTATAGAGAGAAGCTCTTTGGCTACCCAAGCACATAAGCAAGCGGTCCTCACCACCATAAGCCTTGGCTAAGGTGTGATTGAGCTCTTTCACCTCCTTCTTGAGAATTTCATTCTCAACTTTTAGTGTGGTGTCACAAGTGAAACCATCACTACTAGATGAGGATGATGTAGATGTGCTACATGAAGGGTTAGTAGAAGCAACAACAATAGGCTTACGTAAGATATCACATGTTAGGCCTATGTTGCAAGTTTTAGCTTTCTCCATTTTAGTTGGCTCATTTTCACACTTGTTAACTAGAGAGGAATGAGCTTCTTCAAGCTTAGTGTGAGCCTTTTGAAGCTTCTTATGGTCTTCCTTTAGACTCTCATAAGATGCTCTAAGCTCATCAAGTTCTTGCTCAAGGGTTTTCTTATCCTTAAGCAAGGCCTTGCACTCCTTTCTAGTTTCTTTATAGTGATGAGTGCAATCTTCTAGCATAGTGATTAGTTCATCTTTAGTTGGTTCATCATCATCACTATCACTATCACTAGCATGGTCACTCACATCATCGGATGATACATTAGTGGCCTTAGCCATGAAGCATGATGGAGTGTCGAAGATGGAGCTTTTTCCTTGAATGGCAATGCTAGCATGCGCCTTCTTCTTGGTGCTCTCCTCATCACTTGAGGAGCCATCACTATCCCAAGTTGCAACATGGGCATCACCCTTCTTCTTGTTTGAGCCTTCCTTCTTTTCTTGCTTCTTCTTTTGCTTCTTTCTTTCCTTCTTGATACCATCTTCATCATCACTATCATAAGGACACTTGGCGATGAGATGATCCTTGCTATGGCATCTAAAGCACCTCATGGAATGATCATTCTTCTTGGAGGAGCTCTTCTTTCTTCTTGCTCGATAGCCCTTCTTCATAAACTTGCCAAATCTTTTGACAAGAAGAGCCATCTCCTCATCTTCATTACTATCACAAGAGCTTGCTTCTTCTTCACTTGATGATTTTTGCTTGGCTTTGCCCTTGGATGTGGAGGCCTTGAATGCCACACTTTTCATCTTCTCATCATCTTTCTTCTCACCATCCTTCTTCTTCTTGATTAACTCATCCTTCTCATCATCTTCCCTATAAGCATCATCGGTCATCACCTCTTGGAAGACTTGTTGGGGAGTTGAATCACTAAGTGTTGTCTTGACTAGCACGGTGATCAATGTGTCAAATCTCTTGGGTAAACTTCTCAAGAACTTCATAGAAAATTGACTATCTTTTACTTCTTCCCCAAGTGCCTTGAGTTCATTCACAATGACTTGCAACCGGTGAAACATCTCCGGCACACTTTCATCTTCTTGCATCTTGAAGCTTGAGAACTTTTCTTGAAGGATGTATGCCTTGGCGGTCTTGGTACCTTTGGTGCCTTCAAATGTTTCTTCTAATTTTGCCCATGCATCATGAGCAACCTCAATGTTCTTGATTTGCTCAAAGGTCTTGTCATCAAGAGCTTCATGAAGAGCACTAATTGCAATGTCATTGCATTGAAGCTTCTTTTCTTCAACCGGTGTAGGTGCATTCTCATTTGCAACCTCAAACTTTGTTTCGGTCACCTTCCAAACTTCTCTATTGATTGACTTGAGATGGGCGGTCATCTTGACCTTCCAATAAGCATAATTTGTGCCATCAAAGTAAGGTGCCTTCTTGGTGTTGTTGATATGCAAACTAAGAGCCATTTCTTCACCGTAGGTTGTTCAGCCTCAAATAAACGGTGCCAATCCAAAGCCTTGATGGATCACGAGCTAATTGGCAATCCAAAGCCAAACCCTCAGCGGGTGCCGCACATCCACTCACAAGATGGAGATCCTCCAAACCACGAGCAATCCACTAGAGTAGCCAATTGCGATCTCCCGCGGGGAAGGCTCAAGAACCCCTCACAAGTCACTTGGTGAGGCTCGAAACAATCTCCAATCACGAGCTCAGCACCACCGCTGCTCCAAGCCATCTAGGGTGTCGGGAAACACCCAAGAGTAACAAGAAATCCGCAGCAAACTCAAGAATCAAGTGCCACTAAATGCAACTCTCAAAGCAATGCACTTGAATCTCACTCAATCTCACTAGGATGAGCAATCAAGCAAGGAGATGAGTGGAGGGAGTGTTCTCTAGCTCAATGTATGTCTCAAGTAATCAAATGTGCAAGAGAGAACCTCCCAAAGCCAGCCACCAACTATTTATAAGCCCCTCAAAGAAACTAGGCGTTGGCCACTTTCACTGGGCTGAAATCGGGGGCACCGGACGCTACTAAGTGAGCACCGGACGCTCGACCCCCTACGTCCGGTGCACTGGGGTTGGCCATGTGTCCTTCCTCTATTTCACGTGTCAGTTTCTAACGGCTACCTGCAACACACCAGACGCTCTGCAAGTCCACACCGGACGCGTCCGGTGCACACCGGACTCATGTGGAGAGAGTTCCGCAAACCGTAGGGTCACCGAACGCTAAGCTAGTCCACACCGGACGCGTCCGGTGCTCACCGGACTCATGAGCAGAGAGGGTTGCAAAAACCTCCTCACACTGGACGCAACCCACCGGACTCTCTCCGGTGCGTCCGGTGCACTCTGCTACACCTGATAGCACACTGGACGCTAAAGGCCAGCGTCCGGTGCCTCCGTGCTGAGCGTCCGGTGAGTGTTTTCTCACTGAGAAACACTCCCGCGACTTCTCCAAAATTCCCACCGGCGCAATAGAAAATATACACTTATTTTTCTCAAAAGTGCCGAATCCCCCTTTGGAGGGAGAGAGGAACCCACACCTCTCTCAACCCTAAGAACTCCACCTCCTTTGCAAATGTGCTAACACCAACAAGTGTCCACCACCAAAGTGCATGTGTGTTAGCTTTTCACAAACTTTTTCACCAAAGGAGTTAAGTTAGCACTTTACTAGATCCTAATGCATAAGCTCAAGATATGGACCTAGTAACACTTGATTCGAGAGATAACCGTGATTTCCCCTCTTGATAGTCGGCTATCTATCCTAAATCCGGTCAATCACTTCTCTACCCATCTTAGACCGGCAAAAGTAAAACCCTATGTTTATACCTTTGCCTTGATAACTTTTGCTCCTCATCTATCACCATGATCTTCACTTCATGCTTCATCCCTTTGTGATCATGTGGCCACCTCTCCATGCCACCATGCACCTTCATCACATGTGTTGCTATGCCTAATTCAAATCACTTAAACACAAGACATTAGCAACTTGGTGTCATTAATTACCAAAACCAAACTTGGGGTTTCACTAGGTGAGAGGCTCAAGTGGAAGCTCGGTTTGTTCTGTTTCGAGACAGTGCTAATCTTAATGCAAGATAGGTGCACTATTTGCATGAAATGTACCATATGCTCAGAAATCAATTTAGACGCATCCATTGGAACTCCTAGATGACGTGTATCATATGGAATCTTGTTCGGTCTGTTTGGAGAGTGTTAGTTTCAGTGCAAGATAGGTGCACGGTTTGCGCCTAATGCACCATAGGCTAAAAACCATTTTGGACTCACCCGATGGTACTCCTAGGTGAAGAGGCTCAAGTGAAAGCTCGGTTCGGTCTATTTGGAGATAGAGCTAATCTTGTTGCAAGATAGGTGTACAGTTTGAATGGAAAGTACCATATGCTCAGAAATCAATTTGGATGCACCTGATGGAACTCGTAGATGACGTGTGTCATATGGAATCTCGCTTTGGTCCGTTTGAAGACAATGTTAGTTTTGCTGCAAGATAGGTGCGTAGTTTGCACCTAATGCACCATAGTCTAAGAAACCATTTTGGAAAACCTGTTGGTACTCAAAGGTGAAGTGGCTCAAGTGGAAGCTTGGTCTGGTCTGTTTGGAGATAGTGCTAATTTTGATGCAAGATAGGTGCATGGTTTGCATAGAACATACCATATGCTTGGAAATCAATTTGGACGCACCCGATGGAACTCCTAGATGATGTGTGTCATATGGTATCTCACTTCGGTTCGTTTGTAGGCATTGTTAGTTTCGCTGGAACATAGGTGCACAGTTTGCGCTTAATGCACCAAAGTCTAAGAAACCATTTTGGATGCATCTATTGGTACTTCTAGTTTAAGAGGCTAAAGTGGAAGCTCGGTTTAGTCTATTTGGAGATTGTGCTAATCTTGATGCAATATAGGTGCACAGTTTGCACGGGACATACCATATGCTCGGAAATCAATTTGGACGCACCCGTTGGAACTCCTAGATGACGTGTATCATATGGAATCTCGTTCGGTCTGTTTGGAGAGTGTGAGTTTCAGTGCAAGATAGTTGCACGGTTTGCTCCTAATGCACCATAGGCTAAAAAACCATTTTGGACACACCTGATGGTACTCATAGGTGAAGAGGCTCAAGTGAAATCTCGGTTCGGTCTATTTGGAGATAGTGCTAATCTTGATGCAAGATAGGTGTTCAGTTTGCATGGAAAGTACCATATGCTCAGAAATCAATTTGGACGCACCTGATGGAACTCGTAGATGACGTGTGCATATGGAATCTCGCTTTGGTCCGTTTGAAGATAGTGTTAGTTTTGGTGCAAGATAGGTGCACAGTTTGCGCCTAATACACCATAGTCTAAGAAAACATTTTTTAAAATCTGTTGGTACTCAAAGGTGAAGAGGCTCAAGTGGAAGCTTGGTCCGGTCTGTTTGGATATAGTGCTAATCTTGATGCAAGATAGGTGCATGGTTTGCATGGAACGTACCATACGCTCGAAAATCAATTTGGACGCACCCGATGGAACTCCTAGATGATGTGTGTCATATGGTATCTCACTTCGGTTCGTTTAGAGACAGTGTTAGTTTCGCTGCAAGATAGGTGCACCGTTTGCTCTTAATGCACCAAAGTCTGAGAAACCATTTTGGACGCACCTATTGGTATTTCTAGGTGAAGAGGCTAAAGTGGAAGCTCGGTTTAGTCTATTTCGAGATTGTGCTAATCTTAATGCAAGATAGGTGCATAGTTTGCACGGGACATACCATATTCCCGGAAATCAATTTAGACGCACCCGATGGAACTCTTAGATGACGTGTGTCATATGGAGTCTCGCTTCGGTCTGTTTGGAGACAGTGTTAGTTTTGGTGCAAGATAGGTGCACAGTTTGTGCCTAATGAACCATAGGCTAAGAAACAGTTTTGGACACACCCGATTGTACTCCTAGGTAAAGGGGCTTAACTGAATGCTCGGTTTGGTCTGTTTGGTGATAGTGCTAATCTTGATGTAAGATAGGTGCACAGTTTGCATGGAATGTACCATATACTTAGAAATCAGTTTGGATGCACCCGATAGAACTCTTAGATGACATGTGTCATATGGAATCTCACTTCGGTCCACATGGAGATAGTGTTAGTTTCGGTACAAGATAAGTGCTTGGTGTGCATGAAACATACCATATGCTTGAAAATCAATTTGGATACACCCGATATAACTCCTAGATGATGTGTGTCATCTGATATCTCACTTTGTTCCATTTGGAGGAAGCGTTAGTTTTGGTGCAAGATTGGTGCACGGTTTGTGCCTAATACACCATACTCTAAGAAACCATTTTGGACGCAACCGATGGTACTTTCCGCTGAAGAGGCTCAAGTGGAAGCTCGGTTCGGTCTATTTGGAGATAGTGCTAATCTTGATGCAAGATAGTTGCATAGTTTGCATGGAACGTACCTTATGCTTAGAAATCAATTTAGATGCATCCGATAGAACTTCTAGATGACGGGTGTCATATGTAATCTTGCTTTGGTCCATTTGGAGAAGTGTTAGTATCTGTGCAAGATAGGTGCACGGTTTGCGCCTAATGCACCACAGGCTAAGAAACCATTTTGGACGCACCCGATGGTACTCCTAGGTGAAGTGGCTCAAGTGAAAGCTCGGTTCAGTCCATTTGGAGATAGTGCTACTCTTGATGCAAAATAGGTGCACAGTTTACATGGAACGTACCATATGGTTGAAAATCAATTTTGACGCACCTGATGGAAGTCCTAGATGACGTGTTTCATACAGAATCTCGTTTCGGTCCGTTTGGAGACAGTGTTAGTTTTGGTGCAAGATAGGTGCATAGTTTGTGCCCAATGCACTATAGCCTAAGAAACCATTTTGGGCGCACCTGTTGGTACTCCTAGATGAAGAGGCTCAAGTGCAAGCTGGGTTCGGTCTGCTTGGAGATACTGCTAATCTTTAGGTAGGATAGGTGCATGGTTTGCATGGAACGTACCATATGCTCAGAAATCAATTTGGAGGCACCCGATGGATCTCCTAGATGACGTGTGTCATATGGAATCTCGGTTTGGTCCGATTGTAGATAGTGTTAGTTTCGGTGCAAGATAGGTGGACAATTTGCGTCTAATGCACCATAGTCTAAGAAGCCATTTTGGACGCACCTAATGGTCTGAGGTGAAGAGTCTCAAGTGGAAGCTCGGTTCGGTCTATTTGGTGATGGTGCTAATCTTGATGCAAGATAGGTGCACGGTTTGCATGGAACGTACCGTATGCTCAGAAATCAATTTGGACGCACCCGATGGAACTCCTACATGACGTGTGTCATATGGAATCTCGCTTTGGTCCGTTTGGAGATAGTGTTAGTTTCGGTGCAAGATAGTTGCACAGTTTGCGTCTAATGCACCATAGTCTATGAAACCATTTTGGACGCACCTGTTGGCCGAGGTGAAGAGGCTCAAGTGGAATCTTGGTTCGGTCTATTTGGTGATGGTGCTAATCTTGATGCAAGATAGGTGCACGGTTTGCATGGAGCGTACCATATGCTCAGAAATCAATTTGGACACACCCGATGGAACTCCTAGATGACGTGTGTCATATGAAATCTCGCTTTGGTCTGTTTGGAGACAGTGTTAGCTTTGGTGCAAGATAGTTGCACAGTTTGCGCCTAATGGCTCTCAAAAAAAAGTTTGCGCTTAATGCACCATAGTCTAAGAAACCATTTTGGACGCACCTATTGGTACTCCTAGGTGAAGAGACTCAAATAGAAGCTCGGTTTGGTCTGTTTGGAGATATTGCTAATCTTGATGCAAGATAGTTGCATAGTTTGCATGGAATGTGCCATATGCGCAGAAATCAATTTGGACGCACCCAATGGAACTCCTAGATGACGTGTGTCATATGGAATCTCGCTTTGATCCATTTGGAGTCAGTGTTAGTTTTGGTGCAAGATAGGTGCACAGTTTGCACCTACTGCACCATAGCATAAGAAACCATTTTGGACGCACCTATATGTACTCCTAGGTGAAGGGCTTAAGTGGAAGCCTTGTTTGGTCTATTTGGAGATACTACTAATCTTGATGCAAGATAGGTGCGCGATTTGCATGGAACATACCATATGCTCATAAATCCATTTGGAGGCACCTGATGGAACTCCTAGTGACGTGTGTTATATGGAATCCATTTGGAGATAGTGTTAGTTTCGGTGTAAGATAGGTGCACGGTGTGCGCCTAATGCACCATAGGCTTAGAAACAGTTGTGGAAGCACCCGATGGTACTCCTAGGTGAAGAGGCTCAAGTGAAAGCTCAGTAAGATCTGTTTGGAGATAGTGCTAATCTTCATGTAAGATAGGTGCAAGGTTTGTATGGAACATACCATATGCTTGAAAATCAATTTGCTCGCACCTGATAGAACTCCTAGATGGTGTGTGTCATCTAATATCGCTTTGGTCTGTTTGGAGATAGTGTTAGTTTCGGTGCAAGATAGGTGCACGGTTTGCATGGAGCGTACCATATGCTCAGAAATCAATTTGGACACACCCGATGGAACTCCTAGATGACGTGTGTCATATGAAATCTCGCTTTGGTCTGTTTGGAGACAGTGTTAGCTTTGGTGCAAGATAGTTGCACAGTTTGCGCCTAATGGCTCTCAAAAAAAAGTTTGCGCTTAATGCACCATAGTCTAAGAAACCATTTTGGACGCACCTATTGGTACTCCTAGGTGAAGAGACTCAAATGGAAGCTCGGTTTGTCTGTTGGAGATATTGCTAATCTTGATGCAAGATAGTTGCACAGTTTGCATGAATGTGCCACCCCTCAGTGAA
>NC_012871.2:33819943-33821378 GCF_000003195.3 Sorghum bicolor
AACTCCGAGGTGAAGAGGCTCAAGTGAAAGCTCGGTACGATTTGTTTGGAGATATTGCTAATCTTCATGCAAGATAGGTGCACGGTTTGCATGGAACATACCATATGCTTGAAAATCCATTTGGACACACCCTATAGAACTCGTAGGTGATGTGTGTCATCTGATATCTCACTTTTTTGTTTGGAGATAGTGTTAGTTTCAGTGCAAGATAGGTGCACGGTTTGTGCCTAAGGCACCATATTCTAACAAACCATTTTGGATGCACCCGATTGTGCTCCTAGCTAAAGAGTCTCAAGTGGATGCTCGGTTCGGTTTGTTTGGAGATACTGCTAATCTTGATGAAAGATAGGTGGACGGTTTGCTTGGAACGTACGATATTCTCAGAAATCAATTTGGACACGCCTGATGGAACTACTAGATGTTGTATGTCATATGTAACCTTGCTTTGGTCCGTTTGGAGATAGTGTTAGTTTTGGTGCAAGATAGGTGCATGGTTTGTGCCTAATGCACCATACTCTAACAAACCTGTTTGGACGCACCTGATTGTACTCCTAAATGAAGAGGCTCAAGTGGAAGCTCAGTTTAGTCTGTTTGGAGATAGTGCTAATCTTGACGCAAGATAGGTGCACGGTTTGCATGGACGTACCATATGCTAGGAAATCAATTTGGACGCACCCGATAGAACTCCTAGATGACGTGTGTCATATGAAATCTCACTTCGGTCCATTTGGAGATAGTGTTAGTTTCGGTGTAAGATAGGTGCACGGTATGCACCTAATGCACCATAGGCTTAGAAACACTTGTGGAAGCACCCGACGGTACTCTTTGGAGACAGTGTTAGTTTTGGTGCAAGAAAGGTGCACGGTTTGCGCCTAATGCACGATAGGCTAAGAAACAATTTTGGACGCACCCAATGGTATTCCTAGGTAAAGGGGCACAAGTTAAAGCTTGGTATGGTTTCTTTGGAGATAGTGCTAATCTTGATGCAAAATAGGTGCACGGTTTGCATGGGAAATACCATATGCTTGAAAATCGATTTGGATGCACGTGATGGAACTCCTAGATGACGTGTGTCATATGGAATCTCACTTCATCTATTTGGAGACAGTGTTAGTTTCAGTGCAAGATAAGTGCACAGTTTATGCCTAATGCACCATAGCCTAAGAAACCATTTTAGATGCACCTGTTGGTACTCCTAGGTGAAGAGGCTCAAGTGGAAGCTTGGTTCGGTCTGTTTGGAGATACTACAAATCTTGACGCAAGATAGGTGCACGGTATGCATGGAACGTACCATATGCTCGGAAATCAATTTGGACGCACTTGATAGAACTCCTAGATGACGTGTGTCATATGGAATCTCACTTTGATCCGTTTGGAGATAGTGTTAGTTTCGGTGTAAGATAGGTGCACGATGTGCACCTAATGCACCATAGGC
>NC_012871.2:33824698-33826261 GCF_000003195.3 Sorghum bicolor
ACGACCACATCATCAGGAGTTATATCAAGTGCATCCTAATTGATTTCTGACCATATCGTATGTTCCATGCAAACCGTGCATCGTATCTTGCATCAAGATTAGCACTATCTCCAAACAGACCAAACCGAGCTTTCACTTGAGCACCTTGACCTAGGAGTACCATCGGGTGCATCCAAAATGGTGTTTTATCCTATGGTGCATTAGGTGCAAACAGTGCACCTATCTTGCACCGAAACTAACCCTATCTCTGAACGGACCGAAGTGAGATTCCATATGACACATCTCATCTAGGAGTTCCATCTCGTGCGTCCAAATTGATTTCTGCATATGGTGCACCTATCTTGCATCAAGATTAGCACTATCTCTAAACAGACCGAAACGAGCCTCCACTTGAGCCTCTTCACCTAGGAGTACCAATAGGTGCTTCCAAAATGGTTTCTTAGACTTTGGTGCATTAGGCGCAAACCGTGCACATATCTTGCACCAAAACTAATACTGTCTCTAAGCACACCAAAGCGAGATTCCATATGACGCACATCATCAAGGAGTTCTATTGAGTGTGTCAAAATTAATTTCTAAGCATATGGTACGTTCCATGCAGACCATGCATCTATCTTGCATCAAGATTAGCACTTTCTCCAAATAGACCAAACCGAGCTTTCACTTGAGCCTTTTACCTAGGAGTACCATTAGGTGCGTCCAAAATGGTTTCTTAGCCTATGCTGCATTATGTGCACCTATCTTGCATTGAAACTAACACTGTCTCCAAACAGACCAAAGCAAGATTTCGTATGACACACATCATCTAGGAGTTCCATCATGTGCGTCCAGATTGTTTTCCAAGCATTTGGTATGTTCCATGCAAACCGTGCACCTATCTTGCATCAAGATTAGCACTATCTGCACACAGATCGAACCGTCCACTTTAGCCCCTTCACCTAGGAGTACCAACAAGTGCGTCCAAAATGGTTTCTTAGACTATGGTGCATTAGGTGCAAACTGTGCACCTATCTTGCACCGAACTAACAATGTCTCTAAGTGGACCAAAGCAAGATTCCATATGACACACGTCATCAAGGAGATCCATCGGGTGCATCCAAATTGATTTCCAAGCATATGGTATGTTCTATGCAAACCATGCACCTACCTTGCAGAAGATTAGCAATATCTCCAAACTGATCGAACCAAGCTTCCACTTGAGCCTCTTCACCCAGGAGTACCAAATAGTGCATCCAAAATGGTTTCTTAGACTATTGTGCATTAGGTGCAAACTGTGCACCTATCTTGCACTAAAACTTACAATGTCTACAAGCGGACCGAAGCAAGATTCCATATGACACACGTCATCTAGGAGTTCCATTGGGTTCGTCCAAATTGATTTCTAAGCATATGGTATGTTCCTTGCAAATCATGCACCTATCTTGCATCAAGTTAGCACTATCTCCAAACAGATCAAATCGAGCTTCCACTTGAGCCTCTTCACTGAAGTACCAACAGGTGCATCCAAATTGATTTCCAAGCATATGGTATGTTCCATGCAAACCGTGAACCTATCTTGCATAA
>NC_012871.2:33831394-33855773 GCF_000003195.3 Sorghum bicolor
AATGCAATGTTCTTTGCCCCCTGCTGTTGCTAACGTTTTGCAGGAGTATTCTGATGTGTTTCCAAGTGAGGTACCAGCGGGGCTGCCTCCACTATGCGGGATTGAGCACTAAATTGATCTTATTCCTGGAGCAGTTTTGCCAAATCGTGCACCATACAGGACAAACCCGGAGGAAACAAAGGAAATTCAGTGACAAGTGCAAGAACTACTAGACAAAGGTTATGTCCGAGAATCTCTTAGTCCTTGTGCTGTTCCAGTAATTTTAGTGCCTAAGAAAGATGGAACATGGCGTATGTGTGTTGATTGTAGAGCTATTAATAATATCACCATTCGATATCGACACCCTATTCCACGATTAGATGATATGCTAGATGAGCTGAGTGGTGCTGTTGTGTTTTCAAAAGTTGATTTACGTAGTGGGTACCACCAGATTCGTATGAAATTGGGAGATGAATGGAAAACTGCTTTCAAAACTAAGTTCGGTTTGTATGAGTGGTTAGTCATGCCTTTTGGGTTAACTAATGCACCTAGTACTTTCATGAGATTAATGAACGAGATTTTGCGTGCTTTCATTGGGAAATTTGTTGTCGTATATTTTGATGACATATTGATTTACAGCAAATCATTGGATGAACATCTTGATCATTTACGTGCTGTTTTTAATGCACTACGCGAGGCACGTTTATTTGGTAACCTTGAGAAGTGCACCTTTTGCACCGATCGAGTGTCTTTTCTTGGTTATGTTGTGACTCCACAGGGAATTGAGGTTGATCAAGCCAAGGTGGAAGCTATACAGGGATGGCCTGTCCCAAATACTATCACCCAGGTGCGGAGTTTCCTAGGACTTGCTGGATTCTATCGCCGTTTTGTGAAGGATTTCAGCACCATTGCTGCACCATTGAATGAGCTTACAAAGAAGGGGGTGCCTTTTGATTGGGGCAAAGCACAAGAGAATTCATTCAACATGTTGAAAGATAAGTTAACTCATGCACCTCTCCTACAACTTCCTGATTTTAATAAGACTTTTGAGCTTGAATGTGATGCTAGTGGAATTGGTTTGGGAGGTGTTTTATTACAAGAGGGACAACCTATTGCATATTTTAGTGAGAAATTGAGTGGGTCTGTTCTCAATTATTCAACTTATGATAAAGAACTCTATGCTCTTGTTAGAACATTAGAGACATGGCAGCATTATTTGTGGCCCAAAGAGTTTATTATCCATTCTGATCATGAATCTTTGAAACATATTCGTAGTCAAGGAAAACTGAATCGTAGGCATGCAAAATGGGTTGAATTTATTGAATCTTTTCCTTATATTATTAAGCACAAGAAAGGGAAGGAAAATATTATTGCTGATGCTTTATCACGGAGATATACTTTGCTGAATCAACTTGATTACAAGATATTTGGGTTAGAAACAATTAAAGACCAATATGTTCATGATGCTGATTTTAGAGACGTGTTGCTGCATTGTAAAGATGAAAAAGGGTGGAATAAATTCATCGTTAGTGATGGGTTTGTGTTTAGAGCTAACAAGCTATGCATTCCAGCTAGCTCTGTTCGTTTGTTGTTGTTGCAGGAAGCGCATGGAGGTGGCTTGATGGGACATTTTGGAGCAAAGAAGACCGAGGACATACTTGCTGGTCATTTCTTTTGGCCAAGGATGAAGAGAGATGTGGAGAGGTTTGTTGCTCGTTGCACAACATGTCAAAAGGCAAAGTCACGGTTAAATCCCCACGGTTTGTATTTACCTCTTCCTGTTCCTAATGCTCCTTGGGAGGATATATCTATGGATTTTGTGTTGGGACTACCAAGGACTAGGAGGGGACGTGATAGTGTGTTTGTGGTTGTTGATAGATTTTCTAAGATGGCACATTTCAAACCATGTCATAAAACTGATGATGCTACAAATATTGCTGATTTGTTCTTTCGAGAAATTGTTCGTTTACATGGTGTGCCCAACACAATTGTTTCTGATCGTGATGCTAAATTTCTTAGTCATTTTTGGAAGACTTTGTGGTTCAAATTGGGGACTAAGCTTTTATTTTCCACCACTTGTCATCCCCAAACTAATGGTCAAACTGAAGTTGTTAATAGAACTTTATCCACTATGTTAAGGGCTGTTTTAAAGTAGAATATTAAGATGTGGGAAGAATGTTTGCCTCATGTTGAGTTCACCTATAATCATTCATTGCATTCTACTACAAAAATGTGTCCTTTTGAGATTGTCTATGGCTTCTTGCCACGTGCTCCTATTGATTTAATGCCTTTGCCAAGTTCTGAAAAAATAAATTTTGATGCTAAGCAACGTGCTGAATTGATGTTAAAATTGCATGAAGCCACTAAACAAAACATAGAGCGCATGAATGCTAAGTACAAATGCGCTGGAGATAAAGGTAGAAAGCAATTGATTCTGGAACCTGGGAATTTGGTTTGGTTGCATTTGCGAAAAGATAGATTTCCAGAACTGAGAAAATCCAAATTGATGCCTAGAGCTGATGGTCCTTTTAAAGTGCTGCAACGAATTAATGAGAATGCATATAAGCTTGATCTTCCTGCAGATTTTGGGGTTAGTCCCACATTTAACATTGCAGATTTGAAACTATATTTGGGTGAGGAACATGAGCTTGAGTCGAGGACGACTCAAATGCAAGAAAGGGAGGATGATGAGGACATCAACACCATCGATATATCCACACCTACACCAGTTGGTCCTCTTACTCGTGCTCGTGCCCGTCAACTCAACCTTCAAGTAAGTTCAGTTTTAAACTCTTGTCTATTTAGACAATGGAGACACGTGCACTTTAGTGTTGCTCAGGAATAATGGACAAGATCAGCAAGGGAAGGTTCAACTGCATTCGGAATTTGAGGCAACACCAACTTCAAGGGCTGATTGCATATCGGAAGAGTGATAACTTAACAAAGGTGATTGGAGATCAGGTCCAAGCCTCCACAACATCCTCTATCAAGTTACCACGTTGCTTCTAAAGCAAGGAAACAAAGAGTCCAAACCCAACACGTTTTGGGAGTTGGATTCGGACTGGAAAATAACTCTAACTTGTATGGATCACCACGGCGTCATATGGACTCCAACTGGGACGTTCCTATACCTGTTGGAAAGCTCATGAAGTCTACTTTCCAATGGGTCCAACCACATATCTATGCGGCTTATGAGTCGGGCGCAGTCCTTGTTTTCGTGCCGACACCTTTTTCTGTTTTGGTGCTGCGTCACCCTATTTTGGACCAATGGCCCATGTATCAAGTTGAGTCCATTAGGGACGCGTCCTAGGGTTGGAGGACGACTCTAGCACCCCTTTGGTCGTCCTCCCCTCTATTTATTTACATCTAGAGCCGCCATGAACAACTGGGTTTTGTTTAGATCAAGTTTAGCCTTCGCTACTTGCTTGTAGGCGCGCGTGCAGGATCAGCCGCCCGTCTCCTTGTCTTTGGAACCCCATTGTTGATTCAGATTCAGTTTGAAACTTTCAATTCATCTTGCAAATTCAGTGCTTGTTTCCTCGTTCTTGCTAGTTCTTCGATTGCTTGCAGGACGGGAGCCCTAGGGGCTGGTTGTCGCGCTCCACAAGATCGTGACGGCTATTGGACGTGGTGTATCGGTTGCTAAGGCGCGGTCTTGAGGGCTGTAGTCAGGCCGTGAACGTCATCTCCATCCACCAATCGAGTTATCCCCATCTCTCATCAAAAGATCGGGCAAAAACCCTAGCGGGTTCGCATCATCTCCAAATAGACCAAACTGAGCTTTCACTTGAGCCTTTTACCTAGGAGTACCATCGGGTGCGTCCAAAATGGTTTCTTATTCTATGCTGCATTATGTGCAAACCTTGCACCTATCTTGCACCGAAACTAACATTGTCTCCAAATAGACCGAAGCAAGATTTGGTATGACACACATCATCTAGGAGTTCCATCATGTGCGTCCAGATTGATTTCCAAGCATTTGGTATGTTCCATGCAAACCGTGCACCTATCTTGCATCAAGATTAGCACTATCTCCAAACAGACCGAACCGAGCATCCACTTGAGCCCCTTCACCTAGAAGTACCAACAAGTGCGACCAAAATGGTTTCTTAGATTATGGTCCATTAGGTGCAAACTGTGCACCTATCTTGCACCAAAACTAACAATGTCTCGAAATGGACCGAAGCGAGATTCCATATGACACATCATCAAGGAGGTCCATCGGGTGCATCCAAATTGATTTCCAAGCATATGGTATGTTCCATGTAAACCATGCACCTACCTTGCATAAGGTTTAGCACTATCTCCAGACTGACCGAACCGAGCTTCCACTTGAGCCTCTTCATCCAAGAGTACCAAATAGTGCGTCCAAAATGGTTTCTTAGACTATGGTGCATTAGGCGCAAACTGTGCACCTATCTTGCACTAAAACTTACAATGTCTACCAACGGACCAAAGCAAGATTCCATATGACACACGTCATCTAGGAGTTCCATTGGGTGCGTCCAAATTGATTTCATAACATATGGTACGTTCCATGCAAACTGTGCAACTATCTTGCATCAAGATTAGCACTATCTCCAAACAGATCAAACCGAGCTTTCACTTGAGCCTCTTCACCAAAGTACCAACAGGTGCTTCCAAAATGGTTTCTTAGACTATGGTGCATTAGGCGCAAACCATGCACATATCTTGCACCGACACTAACACTGTTTCTAAACAGACAAAAGCGAGATTCTATATGACACACGTCATCGTGGAGTTCCATCAGGTGCATCCAAATTGATTTCCAAGCATATGGTATGTTCCATGCAAACCGTGCACCTATCTTGCATCAAGATTAGCACTATCTCCAAACAGACCGAACCGAGCTTCCACTTGAGCCTCTTCATCTAGGATTACAAACAGGTGCGTCAAAAATGGTTTCTTAGACTATGGTGCATTAGGCACAAACTATGCACCTATCTTGCACCAGAACTAACATTGTCTTCATCTAGGAGTTGCATTGGGTGTGTCCAAAGTTGATATCAAAACATATGGTACGTTCCATGCAAACTGTGCAACTATCTTGCATCAAGATTAGCACTATATCCGAACAGACCAAATCGAGCCTCCACTTGAGCCTGTTCAACTACGAGTACCATCGAGTGCATCTAAAATGGTTTCTTATTCTATGGTGCATTAGGCGTAAACCGTGCACATATCTTCTACCAAAACTAACACTGTCTCTAAACAAACCGAAGCAAGATTCCATATGACACACATCATCAAGGAGTTATATCAAGTGCATCCTAATTGATTTCTGACCATATCGTATGTTCCATGCAAACCGTGCATCTATCTTGCATCAAGATTAGCACTATCTCCAAACAGACCAAACCGAGCTTTCACTTGAGCACCTTGACCTAGGAGTACCATCGGGTGCATCCAAAATGGTGTTTTATCCTATGGTGCATTAGGTGCAAACAGTGCACCTATCTTGCACCGAAACTAACCCTATCTCTGAACGGACCGAAGTGAGATTCCATATGACACATCTCATCTAGGAGTTCCATCTCGTGCGTCCAAATTGATTTCTGCATATGGTGCACCTATCTTGCATCAAGATTAGCACTATCTCTAAACAGACCGAAACGAGCCTCCACTTGAGCCTCTTCACCTAGGAGTACCAATAGGTGCTTCCAAAATGGTTTCTTAGACTTTGGTGCATTAGGCGCAAACCGTGCACATATCTTGCACCAAAACTAATACTGTCTCTAAGCACACCAAAGCGAGATTCCATATGACGCACATCATCAAGGAGTTCTATTGAGTGTGTCAAAATTAATTTCTAAGCATATGGTACGTTCCATGCAGACCATGCATCTATCTTGCATCAAGATTAGCACTTTCTCCAAATAGACCAAACCGAGCTTTCACTTGAGCCTTTTACCTAGGAGTACCATTAGGTGCGTCCAAAATGGTTTCTTAGCCTATGCTGCATTATGTGCACCTATCTTGCATTGAAACTAACACTGTCTCCAAACAGACCAAAGCAAGATTTCGTATGACACACATCATCTAGGAGTTCCATCATGTGCGTCCAGATTGTTTTCCAAGCATTTGGTATGTTCCATGCAAACCGTGCACCTATCTTGCATCAAGATTAGCACTATCTGCACACAGATCGAACCGTCCACTTTAGCCCCTTCACCTAGGAGTACCAACAAGTGCGTCCAAAATGGTTTCTTAGACTATGGTGCATTAGGTGCAAACTGTGCACCTAGCTTGCACCGAACTAACAATGTCTCTAAGTGGACCAAAGCAAGATTCCATATGACACACGTCATCAAGGAGATCCATCGGGTGCATCCAAATTGATTTCCAAGCATATGGTATGTTCTATGCAAACCATGCACCTACCTTGCAGAAGATTAGCAATATCTCCAAACTGATCGAACCAAGCTTCCACTTGAGCCTCTTCACCCAGGAGTACCAAATAGTGCATCCAAAATGGTTTCTTAGACTATTGTGCATTAGGTGCAAACTGTGCACCTATCTTGCACTAAAACTTACAATGTCTACAAGCGGACCGAAGCAAGATTCCATATGACACACGTCATCTAGGAGTTCCATTGGGTTCGTCCAAATTGATTTCTAAGCATATGGTATGTTCCATGCAAATCATGCACCTATCTTGCATCAAGTTAGCACTATCTCCAAACAGATCAAATCGAGCTTCCACTTGAGCCTCTTCACTGAAGTACCAACAGGTGCATCCAAATTGATTTCCAAGCATATGGTATGTTCCATGCAAACCGTGAACCTATCTTGCATAATGATTAGCACTATCTCCAAACTGACCGAACCAAGCTTCCACTTGAGCCTCTTCACCCAGCAGTACCAAATAGTACGTCCGAAATGGTTTCTTAGACTATGGTGCATTAGGCGCAAACTGTGCACCTATCTTGCACTAAAACTTACAATGTCTACAAACGGACCGAAGGAAGATTCAATATGACACATGTCATCTAAGAGTTCCATTAGGTGCGTCCAAATTGATTTCTAAGCATATGGTATGTTCCTTGCAAATCATGCACCTATCTTGAATCAAGATTAGCACTCTCTCTAAACAGATCAAACCGAGCTTCCACTTGAGCCTCTTCACTGAAGTACCAACAGGTGCATCCAAATTGATTTCCAAGCATATGGTATGTGATGAGGACATCAACACCAGCGATACATATCCTACATCCACCAGCGATACATATCCTACATCCTCTCCGACACAACCTATAGCTGGTCCTCTTACTCGTGCTCGTGCCCGTCAACTCAACCTTCAAGTAAGTTCAGCTTTAAACTCTTGTCAATCATATTTAGACAATGGAGACACGTGCACTTTGGTGTTGCTCAGGAATAATGGACAAGATCAGCAAGGGAAGGTTCAACTGCATTCAGAATTTGAGGCAACACCAACTTCAAGGGCTGATTGCATATGGGAAGAGTGATAACTTAACAAAGGTGATTGGAGATCAGGTCCAAGCCTCCACAACATCCTCTATCAAGTTACCACGTCGTTTCTAAAGCAAGGAAACAAAGAGTCCAAACCCAACACGTTTTGGGAGTTGGATTCGGACTGGAAAATAACTCTAACTTGTATGGATCACCACGGCGTCATATGGACTCCAACTGGGACGTTCCTATAATTGTTGGAAAGCTCATGAAGTCTACTTTCCAATGGGTCCAACCACATATCTATGCAGCTTATGAGTCGGGCGCAGTCCTTGTTTTCGTGCCGACACCTTTTTCTGTTTTGGTGCTGCGTCACCCTATTTTGGACCAATGGCCCATGTATCAAGTTGAGTCCATTAGGGACGCGTCCTAGGGTTGGAGGATGACTCTAGCACCCCCTTTGGTCGTCCTCCCCTCTATTTATTTACATCTAGAGCCACCATGAACAACTGGGTTTTGTTTAGATCAAGTTTAGCCTTCGCTACTTGCTTGTAGGCGCGCGTGCAGGATCAGCCGCCCGTCTCCTTGTCTTTGGAACCCCATTGTTGATTCAGATTCAGTTTGAAACTTTCAATTCATCTTGCAAATTCAGTGCTTGTTTCCTCGTTCTTGCTAGTTCTTCGATTGCTTGCAGGACGGGAGCCCTAGGGGCTGGTTGTCGCGCTCCACAAGATCGTGACGGCTATTGGACGTGGTGTATCGGTTGCTAAGGCGCGGTCTTGAGGGCTGTAGTCAGGCCGTGAACGTCATCTCCATCCACCAATCGAGTTATCCCCGTCTCTCATCAAAAGATCGGGCAAAAACCCTAGCGGGTTCGCATCATCTCCAAATAGACCAAACTGAGCTTTCACTTGAGCCTTTTACCTAGGAGTACCATCGGGTGCGTCCAAAATGGTTTCTTATTCTATGCTGCATTATGTGCAAACCTTGCACCTATCTTGCACCGAAACTAACATTGTCTCCAAATAGACCGAAGCAAGATTTGGTATGACACACGTCATCTAGGAGTTCCATCATGTGCGTCCAGATTGATTTCCAAGCATTTGGTATGTTCAATGCAAACCGTGCACCTATCTTGCATCAAGATTAGCACTATCTCCAAACAGACCGAACCGAGCATCCACTTGAGCCCCTTCACCTAGAAGTACCAACAAGTGCGACCAAAATGGTTTCTTAGATTATGGTCCATTAGGTGCAAACTGTGCACCTATCTTGCACCAAAACTAACAATGTCTCGAAATGGACCGAAGCGAGATTCCATATGACACACATCATCAAGGAGGTCCATCGGGTGCATCCAAATTGATTTCCAAGCATATGGTATGTTCCATGTAAACCATGCACCTACCTTGCATAAGGTTTATCACTATCTCCAGACTGACCGAACCGAGCTTCCACTTGAGCCTCTTCATCCAAGAGTACCAAATAGTGCGTCCAAAATGGTTTCTTAGACTATGGTGCATTAGGCGCAAACTGTGCACCTATCTTGCACTAAAACTTACAATGTCTACCAACGGACCAAAGCAAGATTCCATATGACACACGTCATCTAGGAGTTCCATTGGGTGCGTCCAAATTGATTTCATAACATATGGTACGTTCCATGCAAACTGTGCAACTATCTTGCATCAAGATTAGCACTATCTCCAAACAGATCAAACCGAGCTTTCACTTGAGCCTCTTCACCAAAGTACCAACAGGTGCTTCCAAAATGGTTTCTTAGACTATGGTGCATTAGGCGCAAACCATGCACATATCTTGCACCGACACTAACACTGTTTCTAAACAGACAAAAGCGAGATTCTATATGACACACGTCATCGTGGAGTTCCATCAGGTGCATCCAAATTGATTTCCAAGCATATGGTATGTTCCATGCAAACCGTGCACCTATCTTGCATCAAGATTAGCACTATCTCCAAACAGACCGAACCGAGCTTCCACTTGAGCCTCTTCATCTAGGAGTACAAACAGGTGCGTCAAAAATGGTTTCTTAGACTATGGTGCATTAGGCACAAACTATGCACCTATCTTGCACCAGAACTAACATTGTCTTCATCTAGGAGTTGCATTGGGTGTGTCCAAAGTTGATATCAAAACATATGGTACGTTCCATGCAAACTGTGCAACTATCTTGCATCAAGATTAGCACTATATCCGAACAGACCAAATCGAGCCTCCACTTGAGCCTCTTCAACTACGAGTACCATCGAGTGCATCTAAAATGGTTTCTTATTCTATGGTGCATTAGGCGTAAACCGTGCACATATCTTCTACCAAAACTAACACTGTCTCTAAACAAACCGAAGCAAGATTCCATATGACACACATCATCAAGGAGTTATATCAAGTGCATCCTAATTGATTTCTGACCATATCGTATGTTCCATGCAAACCGTGCATCTATCTTGCATCAAGATTAGCACTATCTCCAAACAGACCAAACCGAGCTTTCACTTGAGCACCTTGACCTAGGAGTACCATCGGGTGCATCCAAAATGGTGTTTTATCCTATGGTGCATTAGGTGCAAACAGTGCACCTATCTTGCACCGAAACTAACCCTATCTCTGAACGGACCGAAGTGAGATTCCATATGACACATCTCATCTAGGAGTTCCATCTCGTGCGTCCAAATTGATTTCTGCATATGGTGCACCTATCTTGCATCAAGATTAGCACTATCTCTAAACAGACCGAAACGAGCCTCCACTTGAGCCTCTTCACCTAGGAGTACCAATAGGTGCTTCCAAAATGGTTTCTTAGACTTTGGTGCATTAGGCGCAAACCGTGCACATATCTTGCACCAAAACTAATACTGTCTCTAAGCACACCAAAGCGAGATTCCATATGACGCACATCATCAAGGAGTTCTATTGAGTGTGTCAAAATTAATTTCTAAGCATATGGTACGTTCCATGCAGACCATGCATCTATCTTGCATCAAGATTAGCACTTTCTCCAAATAGACCAAACCGAGCTTTCACTTGAGCCTTTTACCTAGGAGTACCATTAGGTGCGTCCAAAATGGTTTCTTAGCCTATGCTGCATTATGTGCACCTATCTTGCATTGAAACTAACACTGTCTCCAAACAGACCAAAGCAAGATTTCGTATGACACACATCATCTAGGAGTTCCATCATGTGCGTCCAGATTGTTTTCCAAGCATTTGGTATGTTCCATGCAAACCGTGCACCTATCTTGCATCAAGATTAGCACTATCTGCACACAGATCGAACCGTCCACTTTAGCCCCTTCACCTAGGAGTACCAACAAGTGCGTCCAAAATGGTTTCTTAGACTATGGTGCATTAGGTGCAAACTGTGCACCTATCTTGCACCGAACTAACAATGTCTCTAAGTGGACCAAAGCAAGATTCCATATGACACACGTCATCAAGGAGATCCATCGGGTGCATCCAAATTGATTTCCAAGCATATGGTATGTTCTATGCAAACCATGCACCTACCTTGCAGAAGATTAGCAATATCTCCAAACTGATCGAACCAAGCTTCCACTTGAGCCTCTTCACCCAGGAGTACCAAATAGTGCATCCAAAATGGTTTCTTAGACTATTGTGCATTAGCTGCAAACTGTGCACCTATCTTGCACTAAAACTTACAATGTCTACAAGCGGACCGAAGCAAGATTCCATATGACACACGTCATCTAGGAGTTCCATTGGGTTCGTCCAAATTGATTTCTAAGCATATGGTATGTTCCATGCAAATCATGCACCTATCTTGCATCAAGTTAGCACTATCTCCAAACAGATCAAATCGAGCTTCCACTTGAGCCTCTTCACTGAAGTACCAACAGGTGCATCCAAATTGATTTCCAAGCATATGGTATGTTCCATGCAAACCGTGAACCTATCTTGCATAATGATTAGCACTATCTCCAAACTGACCGAACCAAGCTTCCACTTGAGCCTCTTCACCCAGCAGTACCAAATAGTACGTCCGAAATGGTTTCTTAGACTATGGTGCATTAGGCGCAAACTGTGCACCTATCTTGCACTAAAACTTACAATGTCTACAAACGGACCGAAGGAAGATTCAATATGACACATGTCATCTAAGAGTTCCATTAGGTGCGTCCAAATTGATTTCTAAGCATATGGTATGTTCCTTGCAAATCATGCACCTATCTTGAATCAAGATTAGCACTCTCTCTAAACAGATCAAACCGAGCTTCCACTTGAGCCTCTTCACTGAAGTACCAACAGGTGCATCCAAATTGATTTCCAAGCATATGGTATGTGATGAGGACATCAACACCAGCGATACATATCCTACATCCACCAGCGATACATATCCTACATCCTCTCCGACACAACCTATAGCTGGTCCTCTTACTCGTGCTCGTGCCCGTCAACTCAACCTTCAAGTAAGTTCAGCTTTAAACTCTTGTCAATCATATTTAGACAATGGAGACACGTGCACTTTGGTGTTGCTCAGGAATAATGGACAAGATCAGCAAGGGAAGGTTCAACTGCATTCAGAATTTGAGGCAACACCAACTTCAAGGGCTGATTGCATATGGGAAGAGTGATAACTTAACAAAGGTGATTGGAGATCAGGTCCAAGCCTCCACAACATCCTCTGTCAAGTTACCACGTCGTTTCTAAAGCAAGGAAACAAAGAGTCCAAACCCCACACGTTTTGGGAGTTGGATTCGGACTGGAAAATAACTCTAACTTGTATGGATCACCACGGCGTCATATGGACTCCAACTGGGACGTTCCTATACCTGTTGGAAAGCTCATGAAGTCTACTTTCCAATGGGTCCAACCACATATCTATGCGGCTTATGAGTCGGGCGCAGTCCTTGTTTTCGTGCCGACACCTTTTTCTGTTTTGGTGCTGCGTCACCCTATTTTGGACCAATGGCCCATGTATCAAGTTGAGTCCATTAGGGACGCGTCCTAGGGTTGGAGGACGACTCTAGCACCCCTTTGGTCGTCCTCCCCTCTATTTATTTACATCTAGAGCCGCCATGAACAACTGGGTTTTGATTAGATAAAGTTTAGCCTTCGCTACTTGCTTGTAAACGCGCGTGCTGATCCAGCCGCCCGTCTTCTTGTTTTCGAAACCCCACTTCATTAGAGATTGAGTTTGAAACCTTCATTTACATCTGGTAATTTAGTACTTGTTCTACTTGTTCTTGCTGGTTCTTCGATTGCTTGCAGGACGAGTGCCCTAGTGGCCGGGTGTTGCGCTCCACAAGATCGTGACACCCATTGGAGGCGGTGTATCGGTTGCTAAGGCGCAGTCTTGAGGGCTGTAGTCGGGCGGTGAACGTCATCTCCATTCACTAATCGAGTTATCCAGCGCCTCTCATCGAAAGATCAGGCGAAAACCCTAGTGGGTTCACATCAGTATGTTCCATGCAAACCGTGAACCTATCTTGCATCAAGATTAGCACTATCTCCAAACAGACCGAACCGAGCTTCCACTTGAGCTTCTTCATCTAGGAGTACAAACAGGTGTGTCAAAAATGGTTTCTTAGACTATGGTGCATTACGCACAAACTACGCACCTATCTTGCACCGAAACTAACATTGTCTCCAAACAGACCGAAGCGAGATTCCATATGACACACGTCATCTAGGAGTTCTATTGGGTGTGTCCAAATTGATTTCATAACATATGGTACGTTCCATGCAAACTGTGCAACTATCTTGCATCAAGATTAGCACTATCTCCAAACAGACCAAATCGAGCCTTCACTTGAGCCTCTTCAACTACGAGTACCATCAGGTGCGTCTAAAATGGTTTCTTAGCCTATGGTGCATTAGGCGTAAACCGTGCACATATCTTCTACCAAAACTAACACTGTCTCTAAACGGACCGAAGTGAGATTCCATATGACACATGTCATCTAGGAGTTGCATTTGTTGCGTCCAAATTGATTTCTGAGCATATGGTGCACCTATATTGCATCAAGTTTAGTACTATCTCTAAACAGACCGAACCAAGCCTCCACTTAAGCCTCTTCACCTAGGAGTACCAACAGGTGCTTCCAAAATGGTTTCTTAGACTTTGGTGCATTAGGCGCAAACCGTGCACATATCTTGCATCGAAACTAATACTGTCTCTAAGCACACCAAAGCAAGATTCCATATGACACACGTCATCAAGGAGTTCTATCGGTTGTGTCCAAATTAATTTCTAAGCATATGGTACGTTTCATGCAAACCGTGCATCTATCTTGCATCAAGATTAGCACTATCTCCAAATAGACCAAACTGAGCTTTCAGTTGAGCCTTTTACCAAGGACGGGTGCGTCCAAAATGGTTTCATAGCCTATGCTGCATTATATGCAAACCTTGCACCTATCTTGCACCGAAACTAACACTGTCTCCAAACAGACCGAAGCAAGATTTCGTTTGACACACGTCATCTAGGAGTTCCATCATGTGCGTCTAGATTGTTTTCCAAGCATTTTGTTGTTCCATGCAAACCGTGCACCTATCTTGCATCAAGGTTAGCACTATCTCCAAACAGACCGAACCGAGCATCCACTTGAGCCTCTTCACCTAGGAGTACCAACAAGTGCGTCTAAAATGGTTTCTTAGACTATGGTGCATTAGGGGCAAACTGTGCACATATCTTGCACCAAAACTAACACTGTTTCTAAACAGACCAAAGCGAGATTCCATATGACACACATCATCAAGGAGTTCCATCGGGTGCATCCAAACTGATTTCCAAGCATATGGTATGTTCGATGCAGGCACAAACTATGCACCGATCTTGCACCAAAACTAACATTGTCTCCATAGGCTAAGAAACTATTTTAGACGCACCCGATGGTACTCGTAGTTGAAGAGGCTCAAGTGAAGGCTCGATTTGGTCTGTTCGGATATAGTGCTAATCTTGAGACAATGTTAGTTTCGGTGCAAGATAGGTGCATAGTTTGTGCCTAATGCACTATAGTCTAAGAAACCATTTTTACGCACCTGTTTGCACTCCTAGATGAAGAGGCTCAAGTGGAAGCTCGGCTCGGTCTATTTGGAGATAGTGCTAATCTTGATCCAAGATAGGTGCACGGTTTGCATGGAACATACCATATGCTTGGAAATAATTTTGGGTGCACCCGATGGAACTCTTTGATGACGTGTGTCATATCGAATCTCGCTTTGGTCTGTTTAGAAATAGTGTTAGTTTCAGTGCAAGATATGTGCATGCTTTGCTCCTAATGCATCGTAGTCTAAGAAACCATTTTGGACGCACTTGTTGGTAATCCTAGGTGAAGGGGCTCAAGTGGATGCTCAGTTCAGTCTGTTTGGAGATAGTGCTAATCTTGATGCAAGATAGGTGCACGGATTGCATGGAACATACCAAATGCTTGGAAAACAATCTAGACGCACATGATGGAACTCCTAGATGACGTCTGTCATATGTAATCTTGCTTTTGTCTATTTGGAGACAGTGTTAGTTTCAGTGCAAGATAGGTGCAAGGTTTGCACATAATACAGCATAGGCTAAGAAACCATTTTGGACGCACCCTATGGTACTCCTAGGTCCCGATATAACTCCTTGATGACGTGTGTCATATGGAATCTCGCTTTGGTGTGCTTAGAGACAGTATTAGTTTCGGTGCAAGATATGTGCACGTTTTGTGCCTAATGCACCAAAGTCTAAGAAACCATTTTGGAAGCACCTGTTGGTACTCCTAGGTGAAGAGGCTCAAGTGGAGGCTCGGTTCGGTGTGTTTAGAGATAGTGCTAATCTTGATGCAAGATAGGTGTACGATTTGTATGGAACATACCATATGCTTAGAAAACAATTTGGACGCACCAGATGGAACTCAAATGACAAGTGTCATATGGAATCTCACTTCGGTCCATTTAGAGACAGTGTTAGTTTCGGTGCAATATAGGTGCGCGGTTTGCACCTAATACACCATAGGATAAGAAACCATTTTGCACGCACCCGATGGTACTCCTAGGTCAAGGGGCTCAAGTGAAAGCTCAGTTTGGTCTGCTTGGAGATAGTGGTAATCTTGATGCATGATAGATGCACGGTTTGCACGGAACATACGATATGCTTAGAAATCAATTAGGACGCACCTGACATAACTCCTTGATGATGTGTGTCATATGGAATCTTGCTTCGGTTCGTTTAGAGACCGTGTTAGTTTTGGTAGAAGATATGTGCACGGTTTACACCTAATGCACCATAGGCTAAGAAACCATTTTAGACGCATCTGATGGTACTCGTAGTTGAAGAGGCTCAAGTGGAGGCTCGATTTGGTATGTTCAGATATAGTGCTAATCTTGATGCAAGATAGTTGCACAGTTTGCATGGAACGTAGCATATGTTAAGAAATCAATTTGGACGCACCCAATGGAACTCCTAGATGACGTGTGTCATATGGAATCTCGCTTCGGTCTGTTTGGAGATAATGTTAGTTTCGGTGCAAGATAGGTGCATAGTTTGTGCCTAATGCACTATAGTCTAAGAAACCATTTTTGACGCACCTATTTGTACTCCTCGATGAAGAGGCTCAAGTGGAAGCTTGGTTCAATCTGTTTGGAGATAGTGCTAATCTTGAAGCAAGATAGGTGCACGGTTTGCATGGAACATACCATATGCTCAGAAAACAATTTGGACGCACCAGATGGAACTCCAAGATGACAAGTGTCATATGGAATCTCACTTCGGTCCATTTAGTGACAGTGTTAGTTTTGGTGCAAGATAGGTGCACGGTTTGCACCTAATGCACCATAGGATAAGAAACCATTTTGCACGCACCCGATGGTACTCCTAGGGCAAGGGGCTCAAGTGAAAGCTCAGTTTGGTCTGCTTGGAGATAGTGCTAATCTTGATGCATGATAGATGCACGGTTTGCATGGAACATACGATATGCTTAGAAATCAATTAGGACGCACCAAATATAACTCCTTGATGATGTCTGTCATATGGAATCTTGCTTCGGTTCGTTTAGAGATAGTGTTAGTTTTGGTAGAAGATATGTGCACGGTTTACGCCTAATGCACCATAGGCTAAGAAACAATTTTAGACGCACCCGATCGTACTCGTAGTTGAAGAGGCTCAAATGGAGGCTCGATTTGGTCTGTTCGGATATAGTGCTAATCTTGATGAAAAATAGTTGCACAGTTTGCATGGAACGTACCATATGTTATGAAATCAATTTGGACGCACCCAATGGAACTCCTAGATGATGTGTGTAATATGGAATCTCGCTTCGGTCTGTTTGGAGACAATGTTAGTTTCGGTGCAAGATAGGTGCATAGTTTGTGCCTAATGCACCATAGTCTAAGAAACCATTTTTGATGCACCTGTTTGTAAGTGGAAGCTCGGTTTGGCCTGTTTGGAGATAGTACTAATCCTTATGCAAGGTAGGTGCATGGTTTGCATGGAACATACCGTATGCACAGAAATCAATTTAGATGTACCAGATGGAACTCCTAGATGACATGTGTCATATGGACTCTCACTTCGGTCCGTTTAGAGACAGTGTTAGTTTCGGTGCAAGATAGATGCACGGTTTGCACCGAATGCACCATAGGATAAGAAAACATTTTGGACACACCCGATGGTACTCATAGGTCAAGGGGCTCAAGTGAAAGATCGGTTTGGTCTGTTTGGAGATAGTGCTAATCTTGATGCAAGATAGATGCACGGTTTGCATGGAACATACAATATGGTCAGAAATCAATTAGGACGCACTTGATATAACTGCTTGATGATGTGTGTCATATGGAATCTTGCTTCGGTTCGTTTACAGACAGTGTTAGTTTTGGTAGAAGATATGTGCACGGTTTACGCCTAATGTACCATAAGCTAAGAAACCATTTTAGACGCATCTGATGGTACTCGTAGTTGAAGAGGCTCAAGTGGAGGCTCGATTTGGTCTGTTCACATATAGTGCTAATCTTGATGCAAGATAGTTGCACAGTTTGCATGGAACGTAGCATATGTTAAGAAATCAATTTGGATGCACCCAATGGAACTCCTAGATGACGTGTGTCATATGGAATCTCGCTTCGGTCTGTTTGGAGATAATGTTAGTTTCGGTGCAAGATAGGTGCATAGTTTGTGCCTAATGCACTATAGTCTAATAAACCATTTTTGACGCACCTGTTTGTACTCCTAGATGAAGAGGCTCAAGTGGAAGCTCGGTTTGGCCTGTTTGGAGATAGTGCTAATGTTGATGCAAGATAGGTGCACGGTTTGCATGGAACATACCATACGCTTGGAAATCAATTTGGATGCACCCGATGCAACTCCTTGATGACGTGTGTCATATGGAATCTCGCTTTGGTCTATTTAGAAACATTGTTAGTTTCGGTGCAAGATTTGTGCATGGTTTGCGCCTAATGCACCATAGTCTAAGAAACCATTTTGGAAGCACCTGTTGGTACTTCGGTGAAGAGGCTCAAGTGGAAGCTCGGTTTGATCTGTTTCGAGATAGAGCTAATCTTCATGCAAGATAGATGCACAGTCTGCATGGAATGTACCATATGCTTAGAAATTAATTTGGACAGACATGATAGAACTCCTTCATGACGTGTGTCATACGGAATCTCGCTTTGGTGTGCTTACAGACAGTATTAGTTTCACTGCAAGATATGTGCATGGTTTGTGCCTAATGCACCAAAGTCTAAGAAACCATTTTGGAAGCACCTGTTGGTACTCGTAGGCGAAGAGGCTAAAGTGGAGGCTCGGTTCGGTCTGTTTAGAGATAGTGCTAATCTTGATGCAAGATAGGTGCACGATTTGCATGGAACATACCATATGCTCAGAAATCAATTTAGATGCACCAGATGGAACTCCTAGATGACATGTGTCATATGGAATCTCACTTCGGTCCGTTTAGAGACAGTGTTAGTTTCGGTGCAAGATAGGTGCATGATTTGCAGCTAATGCACCATAGGATAAGAAACCATTTTGGACACACCCGATGGTACTCCTAGGTCAAGGTGCTCAAGTGAAAGCTTAGTTTGGTCTATTTAGATATAGTGCTAATCTTGATGCAATATAGATGCACGGTTTGCATGGAACATACGATATGGTCAGAAATCAATTAGGACGCACGTGATATAACTCCTTGATGATGTGTGTCATACGGAATCTTGCTTCGGTTCATTTAGAGACAATGTTAGTTTTGGTAGAAGATATGTGCACGGTTTACGCCTAATGCACCATAGGCTAAGAAACCATTTTAGACGCATCTGATGGTACTCGTAGTTGAAGAGGCTCAAGTGGAGGCTCGATTTGGTCTGTTCGGATATAGTGCAAATCTTGATGCAAGATAGTTACACAGTTTGCATGGAACGTACCATATGTTAAGAAATCAATTTGGATGCACTAAATGGAACTCCTAGATGACATGTGTCATATAG
The DNA here is from genome assembly GCF_000003195.3 of Sorghum bicolor. Taxonomy (NCBI): domain Eukaryota; kingdom Viridiplantae; phylum Streptophyta; class Magnoliopsida; order Poales; family Poaceae; genus Sorghum; species Sorghum bicolor. Next base: position 33,850,241 of record NC_012871.2, read on the forward strand.
AATCTCGCTTCGGTCTGTTTGGAGACAATGTTAGTTTCGGTGCAAGATAGGTGCATAGTTTGTGCCTAATGCACCATAGTCTAAGAAACCATTTTTGACGCACCTGTTTGTACTCCTAGATGAAGAGGCTCAACTGGAAGCTCGGTTCGGTCTGTTTGGAGATAGTGCTAATATTGATGCAAGATAGGTGCACGGTTTGCATGGAACATACCATACGCTTGGAAATCAATTTGGATGCACCCGATGGAACTCCTTGATGACGTGTGTCATATGCAATCTCTCTTTGGTCTGTTTAGAAATAGTGTTAGTTTCGATGCAAGATTTGTGCATGGTTTGCGCCTAATGCACCATAGTCTAAGAAACCATTTTGGAAGCACCTGTTGGTATTTCGGTGAAGAGGCTCAAGTGGAAGCTCGGTTTGATCTGTTTGGAGATAGTGTTAATCTTGATGCAAGATAGATGCACGGTCTGCATGGAACGTACCATATGCTTAGAAATTAATTTGGACACACCCGATAGAACTCCTTCACGACATGTGTCATATGGAATCTCGCTTTGGTGTTCATAGAGACAGTATTAGTTTCGGTGCAAGATATGTACACGATTTGCGCCTAATGCACCAAAGTCTAAGAAACCATTTTGGAAGCACCTATTGGTACTCCTAGGTAAAAGGCTCAAGTGAAAGCTCGGTTTTGTCTATTTGGAGATAGTGCTAATGTTGATGCAAGATAGATGCACGGTCTGCATTGAATGTACCATATGCTTAGAAATTAATTTAGACACACCCAATAGAACTCCTTGATGACATGTGTCATATGGAATCTCGCTTTAGTGTGCTTACGAGACAGTATTAGTTTCGGTGCAAGATATGTGCACGGTTTACGCCTAATGCACCAAAGTCTAAGAAACCATTTTGGAAGCACCTGTTAGTACTCCTAGGTGAAGAGGCTCAAGTGGAGGCTCGGTTTGGTCTGTTTAGAGATAGTGCTAATCTTGATGCAAGATAGGTGCACGATTTGCATGGAACGTACCATATGCTCATAAATCTATTTGGACGCACCAGATGGAACAACTAGATGACATGTGTCGTATGGTATCTCACTTCGGTCCATTTAAAGACAGTGTTAGTTTCGGTGCAACATAGGTGACCGGTTTGCACCTAATGCACCATTGGATAAGAAACCATTTTGGACACACCCGATGGTACTCCTAGGTCAAGGGGCTCAAGTGAAAGCTCGGTTTGGTCTATTTGTAGATAGTGCTAATCTTGATGCAAGATAGATGCACGGTTTGCATGGAACATACGATATGCTTAGAAATCAATTAGGACACACCTGATATAATTCCTTGATGATGTGTGTCATATGGAATCTTGCTTCAGATCGTTTAGAGACAGTGTTAGTTTTGGTAGAAGATATGTGCACGGTTTACGCCTAATGCACCATAGGCTAAGAAACCATTTTAGACGCACCCGATGGTACTCGTAGTTGAAGAGGCTCAAGTGGAGGCTCGATTTGGTCTGTTCGGATATAGTTCCAATCTTAATGCAACATAGTTGCACAGTTTGCATGCAACGTACCATATGTTAAGAAATCAATTTGGACGCACCCAATGGAACTCCTAGATGACGTGTGTCATATGAAATCTCGCTTCAGTCTATTTAGTGACATGTTAGTTTCGGTGCAAGATAGGTGCATAGTTTGTGCCTAATGCACCATAGTCTAAGAAACCATTTTTGATGCGCCTGTTTGTACTCCTAGATGAAGAGGCACAAGTGGAAGCTCGGTTCGGTCTATTTGGAGATAGTGCTAATCTTGATGCAAGATAGGTGCACGGTTTGCATGGAACATACCATATGCTTGGAAAAAAATTTGGATGCACCCGATGGAACTCCTTGATGACGTGTGTCGTATGGAATCTCGCTTTGTTCTGTTTAGAAATAGTGTTCGTTTCGATGCAAGATATGTGCATGGTTTGCGCCTAATGCACCATAGTCTAAGAAACCATTTTGGAAGCACCTATTGGTACTTCGGTGAAGAGGCTCAAGTGAAAGCTCGGTTTGATCTATTTAGAGATAGTGCCATTCTTGATGCAAGATAGGTGCATGATTTGCAAGGAACATACTGTAGGATCTCCTGAAAGTTAAAGAGGCCTAGAGGGGGGTGAATAGGCCTGCAAAAATTCAACTCAAAACTCTGTTAGAATAGAGGGCGGCACTGTCGGCCTTCAAATAAAATACCAAAGGTGGTACAACTTTGTGTAACACCCTAAATTTTGCTCTTTTGGAAATAGAGGAGAAATAAGTAATTATACATTTCTTTGTGCTCATGAAACATAGGAAAAATAATATTTTTCATTAAATTAAAATTTATCATAAGGCTTAGCAACATTGTTGTGCATACATGCTGTTGCATAAGATTTGATGTAATGTTTGATTGTTGCTCCTTTGTGTAAGCAAAGTTTTTAAAATTGCGTTAAGTAGAACGATCTTCCTTGGACGGTACATTTTTATCTTTATCTACAACCAAATTCCTTATTCCTCAGCTCAAGTTTTTATTAGGAGTAAAATCTTTTCTTTATCATCCAACTCACATTTCAGTTCCTCGTTCATCAAACAATATCTACAAGCTTTTTCTAAAATTTGTTTCCACTTGTCTGTGAGCATAATCTAATTTTTAGATGCTCCAATTTATCTCATCATGAACTCTAAATACTTTATTTGGGTTCCTCATATTCCATAATGTCTCTGAGAATTTTTCTCGAATTTTTGGAGCTTTCGAATATTTTTTATGGCTTAAATAGTAATTCTACACTTGTCTGGAATAATTTTATCCATGAAATTAATTAATTCCGAAAATAATAAATCTCTCATTTTTCTCAAACGCTCAAGGCCCATGTCTTTATTTATTAATGGGCTTTAATATTTATTTAGGTCCATTAGTAAAGATGGAAGCAATATCAATTAGTACCATATTGCTATTTGATGTAGATGTGGAGAGTTTTTCTTCCTATATATATGTACCAACCCCTTGGGTTGAGCACACCAAAACTACCATAAGGGAAACCCCTAGTTTAAGAATCCCTAGGTAGTAAATTAATTTTTCCCTCCTTTTTCATCTCCAACATCTCGCCGCTGATCGCAGATCCGTCGTCACCCTGATCACCTCATGTGCTGTCACTCGGCCATCCCAACTCCGTTTTCGTGAAGGTTGGTCAACGTCCTGGTGCATCTGGTTCCATCTCATTCTCAATTCCTTTATGTTCTTCTTTATTTGATGTCGCAGTCCACATGGAGCGTCGGTCGTCATTCAGTCTCGCTTGTGCCCACTTCAGTGCCTCTATATATATATATATATATATATATATATATATATATATATATATATATATATGTATTTTGCCACATTGCCGCCGGTCAGCTCGTCATCTCGCTCGGTGTCAACTGCAAGCAACAATGATCACTCTACCTACATGAATTTGGCCATCATTATCGACCAAGCTGGCCTTTGCCTCCATCCTCGTCACAGAGCAAGCAAGATTTATGCTCGGTGCTGCCGGCGTACCCATCTCCGCACGATCGATCGAAACTCGGACGACGCCGCGAACGGCAGGAGTGCTGCCGGTGTCTGCCACTTGTGAATCACCATCATGTGACGTTATCCTCTAACCTACCTACAGTCATCGACTCCATGATTCTATCATGGGTTAGCAACTCCAGAATTTTCGATCTTCATCGCCCAGCTATTGCTATACTGGCCGGGTGACAAGCTATGCCGTATCGTCTTCCAGCAAATCTCTTGCATGTTTGCGTACATGCTTGGCCCTGAGTAGCAAGTTGTCTAACTGCACCTTTGGTGAGCTCTTCTATAATTATCTTATATATATTTAGTATCCAGACAATCAATTGTTATTTAGCCTCTTAAAATAACCAATCTGTATTCTTTCTTTTGGTCTCCAATACTCTATTCATATTAATTATTTTGTCTTCGGTTCCTACGAGAATCATAGATAGAATGCACGTCTTCTTTATTTTCTATGAATTTTGTATGAACCAGCTTCACCCCATATATAAATTATAAAGCTTTAGCCTCTCACCGTTCTGTCCCTTTTAGCTATTGTATCGATGTAGTTCACAGGTTGGTCACGGTATCTTGTCACATGTAACTTGATTAAAATATGTGCAAGCTAGTTCTGTAATTAAATTAATTTAGGGTTTCCACAACAGATCTTTTGTGCATACTTGAATTAATGCCAACTGAAATATGTTTTCATTAATTATAAATTATGTAGTTTAAACCTCACTATAAAGAGGCTCACATAAATCTGTCTTCTGCAAAGTTAGAGTCTAATTTGCTTAAATGGTACACCAATAATTTTGAATTAAAATGAGACGAGTTTAACTGACTCTTGAATTTAAATGTAATTTGATTAGCTTCAACCTTCACCTGATTGTGTCTAATTAAAATAAATGAAGTTTAAAGTTTCTCGCTTATAAAGATAATCTTTTGGTGATCGTTTCTATTTCATCGTAGTTCCAATTAGAGTGCTTTTTACGTCTGTGTGCTCGTAACGAGGCGTAGATTAGTTTTCAAACCTTTATTGATTAGTGTACTGTTTTAATTTATTTTTATTGTTTGCTTTGTGTATGATTGCGTAGATGCTTGTGTGGTGCTTTATGATTATGTTCAGTCGGTGAGCTATACGTGGTGATCAAGAAGCAGTTCGTTGAAGGTTTGGAAATTAAAGAAGGATCTATGTTTAAGGCAAGTATAGCATGGGATCATCCTTGTTTCCTAATAACTTTAATCACTTAATTCATATTGCATGTGTCTCCTTGATAAGGATTTCCTAGTATTGATCTTATACCTTGTCACCTATGGTTATGCATTGGGTAGCTTATGCTAGTGCTCCACTAAACCATGATCTTGTAAATTGATTAAAGAATTATGCAATAAACATTAAAAGATGACTTTTTAGCAACCTTGGAAAAGAGGGCTGGAGCATTGGGCTATCTTATGGTGCTCTAGTTTCTCTCCATAAGGACTTATCTGTATCTGACCATCCGGGACATACAGTACAACTGTGAGGGCTACATGGCTCTGGCTTTAGCTCAGTATGAGGACCTTTTCTAGCTTGTTAGTGGTTACCCTTGCGGCGCAAATGGGGGATAGCAGACCGTGGATTCTTGCGGGTGAGTCACACGGACTGACTAACGAAACCAAGCGGCCCTAACTTGTTAGACGAACCTTGGAAAGGCTTCATAGTGAACCCTGCCGGTCTTCCTTGGGAGTGGTCTAAGGGGCTGATCACCTCGGGCGAAAGGGTAAATCACGACTCACAGTGAAAGTGTACAACCTCTGCAGAGTGTAAAACTGATATATCAGCGACCTTGGACCAATACAGAATAAATAATCACTAACGGCAAATCACTAAATGTTATTATTGTTAATATGTTGTTTATGCTATTCTTTATTCACTTTACCTGATCATGAGTTTATTATGGGTTATGACAACTTGATGCTACTCCTATGCT
>NC_012871.2:33855936-33859646 GCF_000003195.3 Sorghum bicolor
TTATTTGGATAAAAATCTCGGATGGGTACCAGATTGCAAGCTTGGAAAAGAGTTTAGGCTTGTGCTCAACCAGTCAGTTGTCCCTGTGGATTTGGAGCTTTCGCCTGAAGAACGGAGTGTCTTTCCGCTGTTTGCTATCTAAGGTTATATCTTTTATACTGAGTTGGTTATATATAAGCATTGACTATTGATATTACCCTTATTTGTGGCTATATGTGAGATTTGACTTCCTGGGCTCACATATGGTGTGTATCTAGTTTTGTTCTTAAAACCGAGTGCTACACTTTGCAGGAAGTAAACTTAGGTGGTGAAGAACACAATCTTGCAAAACAAAGATAAGATCCAGTCTGAAGACTGGATGTCAAAGAAAAGTCTCTCAAGACTAGATCGGGCCACCAAACCCTAGAAGAGTATAACTTGAGAAATAATCTGTAAGAAGCACACAAGACTTAGTGATTTATCAAGTGGTTCAGCTCACCACAAAGGCTTGCCTAGGTCCACGTTGTTGAGGAAGCCACACTAGGCTTAGGCTTGCCACAAAGGCTTTCCCTACCCTCGTTCTCAAGTCAAGAGAGTGAACTCTTGAAGTGAGGGGTAATTTCTTAGCTGCAAAACAAGTTTACAAACCTCCCAAGGCTGCCACACAAGAGGGCAAGCTCATGGGCGACGCCTAGCCGGCTAGGAGCAAGCCCCAAGAGTAACAAACCCTAGAACCTCCGACCAAACGCGAACGAAATGCTCTTAGACCTTGGGAATCAGTGGATCTACTCTCCAATCGAGTTTTGCTGCCTTTTCTCTCAAAGATTGATGGTTGAAATCAAAGATTGCTTGAGGGATGGAGGGCAACAATGGAGGAGAGAGAGAGAGAGAGCTCTGGCCTGTCTGAGCAAGAGATAAGTCGTCTGAGGTCTGTGATGACCGTTGTGAGGAGCGTCCAGAGGTAAAGACATCCCCTAGGTCCCAACGGTCAGGAGAGGGCGGCACTGCTGCCCTGGCCAGAGCAGGTTAAGAAAGAAACTATTTTGCGTGCTGCTTTGGCTAAGAAAGAGGATGTTGTTTTGTGAAGATGAGCATCTGGTTGCATAGTTGACCAACAATTCTAGAATTCTCGTTTATAGTACGGCTTTTCCTAAACTCAAATAAAGAAAATAAAATGAAGTAACACATCCTTGAGTTTGGATCAGCTCAAACATATTTTTAGAATACCAGCAACCCGTACATCATTTCCATAAATTGATTCCCTGCTCATTAACTCGATAAAACTTGTTAGTCTTCTAATTTTGTTGTCATTAACACCAAAACCCACAATAGGGCTTGATTGCACTTACAATCTCCCCCTTTTTGGTGATTGATGACAACCTAATTAGAGCTTTCAACAATATAAACAAGAATTAAGATTTTCGAGCCAGGATTATAGGGGCCTCCCCATGAAGATGTAAATGAGGATTGAATCCTAAAAGCTTGCTTTATGATGCAAGGTCTTACATCTTCAAGTAGGAGGACCTCCCCCTACATCCATGCCTGCTGTGGGGTGTTGTGCAAAGTGTCACAAGACAAGATGTGATGCAAACAGATAGTTAAACAACAGAGCTGCTTGGCTGCTGAGGCATAGGGCGGCACTGCCGGCCTAATACCCAACAGTCAGACAACAACCAGAAAAACACAGCAGAAACTAGAGAGGAGAGACAACACAGTGAACTGAACTAAATAATAAAACCGTTGTTCTTAAAACAAGTCCATATCCAAAGCAAATAGTGAGATGAGGTAGCCATAATACATAAAATAGAGTTTTTCAATGGTTTTCTCTCACAACCTAAAGACTACTCTCAAAAGATAGGACATGAAGCGCAGCTAGATCTCAAAAATAATTTGACCCCTCTAATTTTCTCCCCCTTTGGCGTCAAACACCAAAAAGAGAAGAGAAAAGAAGAGAAATCACTCGTCGTCGCTGTCGGAGTCAACTCTAGCACGTCCCTGAACAAGAGTGGTCGAGGTGAAGCGAACGTCGAGGTGGAGCTAAAGAAGAAGGCCCAGCTGCCTCTGAAGGGTCACGAGGACGTCGAGAGTAGACACGTAGCAAGGTCTCCTGAACCTGTGGATCTTCCTCTACTGCCCAGATCCCCTCATCATCACTATCATCACCATCAGGCTGCTCAAAGTGCTGCTCCTGTGCATCTCCATGGGGCTGCTCATCCTTAGAAGAGGTGTCTGACAGACTAGGTAGGTTAGGGAATTGAGGAGGAGGCCTAACTGGTGCAAGAGGTGGAAGACCAGCCAACTCCCTAGCTACCCTAACTGCCTCTCTGTTCTCCAAACGATCCTCATAAGCAGTGTTTGCAGCATAGGTACAGGTAGGCCTTGATCCATTCACTCATCTTCCCCAGCTTCTTGCTCTTCTTTTTCCTGCCACTCCTAGAGGACTCAGGAACATCTCTGTGAGCAAAGGATGTCTCTCTAGTGGGTGAACCGGCTGCTGCCCCGCTGCTCCCCTTACCCCCATGTGTCTTCTTTATGTTGTAAACACCATGAATGCAGTCATTGGGGAATCTCTGACCTGAAACCCTCTTAATCATGAACATCAGATAAGGTGCATATGGCAGTGACCTTCTTCCATCATCCATGGCATAAGCTAACTCAACCCAAATAAATCTTCCTACATTGAATCTCTCACCACTCTGGGAATCTAGACAACACATTAGTGATATATCCATTTAGATCAGTTCCATTGTCCTTGGGATTGAGAGTGATTCTAAACAGGTTGTTCATGGTGTAATAAATTGCCTTGAACCCTGTCCTTCTCCCATCAGCCTTGCTAGGATCTTCCCACATAAAACTCACCTCATGTGGCTGAAGGCGACGCACATCATGGATCCTACTGAAAGATCTGTGAATCTGTCCAAAACCAAGAATACGACAGAAGGTGACAAAATCAATGCGATAATGCCTACCATGTGTCATCCAGTGGATCTCATCCTCATCCCTGTTTCAAAAATATGTGGCATGAAACTGTGCAAGTATTTCTCTATTCCAATCATACCTGAAACTCATGATATCAGTCAACTGGAATCTGTCACATGTCTTTATGGCAGCAGCAAACTCATTTCTATCTTGCAGCTTATTGAAATCAACATATTGCATCTTGCAGATTTTGCCCCTAGGCTTTGTCATGATGGCTGTGGCATAGAAGTTGGAGTGGAACACATTCGAAAATCTATAATCAACCCCTAATAGTTTATCTGTAGCATAGGGATCAATCTCTCTGGCATCACCAGTAGCCTTCCAACTCCTCCCATAGTCAACCACTGTATGTCTCACATTGTTGTGAGGCTCTGTGAGAACAAACTCATCCTCATTGTCCCTCATATAGCTGTCATCAAACTCTGTGAGGTGATTTGGTGTGCCATGCATAATTGGGATGGTGTATCCAATCCTTTGATTCATTTCCTCCTCAGCCACATATTGATCATGTGCTGCTCTATCAGTGGCTCGAGGTGCTGCACCACTACCTCCCGCTGTCCTCCCCCTGCCTCTGCGAGCCAATTGCTTCGCCAACACTTTCCTCTTTCCCCTAGCATCATCTCCTTCTCGATCCATCTTATGCGTTGAATGAAGAGGAAAGAAGAGCAATGCCCAAGGCTTGAGCGGGGGGGGGGGGGGGGCAGTCCCCCCCAACGAAAGGAAAGGGTGGGAACTCCCCAAGGGCCCTGAAA
>NC_012871.2:33860371-33951637 GCF_000003195.3 Sorghum bicolor
GGCGAAAAAAGGTGGAGACGGCAGGCAGCTATGTAGGGTGTTGTAGGGAAGAGTTACGCCGTCCAACTTGCAGGGGTATAGCTAAATCCTTTTCCTATTCTTTACTTTAGATAAGGACAGGTTAATCCCTAAGTATTATGATCAGCAAACAAACAACAATACATACTATGATCATAATACTAAGAGACATTTTGTAAATGTTTTGAAAGACTTGTAAATCAGCTTTTCAAGATTTTGCCTATGTCGCTAGGTTGACAAACATATATGTGCAGGATTTCAAGTCACGTTACGAGAATCAAGGATATTTAGTTCACTACGCAGCTCACAAAACCTTGACTCATCGAGGGGTTTAGTGAAGATATCGGCTAGTTGCTTTTCGGTGCTCACATGACGAATTTCAATATCTCCTTTAGCTTCGTGGTCTCTCAAGAAATGATGTCGGATGTCTATGTGTTTAGTTCTTGAGTGACTTACGGGGTTGTTTGCAAGCTTTATGGCGCTTTCATTGTCACACAATAATGGGATTTTGGTGAGGTGACATCCGAAATCTTGAAGGGTTTGATTCATCCAAAGTAGTTGAGCACAGCATGCGCCGGCTACAACATACTCGGCCTCTGCAGTAGAAAGGGCTACACAATTTTGCTTCTTAGAGCTCCAAGACACTAAGGACCGTCCAAGGAATTGACATGTCCCCGAAGTGCTTTTTCTATCTACTTTGCAACCGGCGTAATCGGAGTCCGAATAGCCAAGTAGATTGAACTTGGAACCCTTAGGATACCACAAGCCAAGGTTCAGTGTGTGAACTAGATATCGTAAGATTCTCTTAACAGCCACTAAGTGACACTCTTTCGGGTTGGCTTGAAATCTAGCACACATGCACACACTAAGCATTATGTCTAGCCTAGATGCACATAAGTAAAGAAGAGAGCCAATCATGGAACGATATACCTTGATATCCACGGCTGTCCCTTCTTCATTTAGATCAAGATGTCCATTAGTTGGAATGGGAGTTTTGATAGGCTTGGCATTCACCATGTCAAACTTCTTGAGCATATCATGAGTGTACTTGGTTTGACTTATGAAAGTTCCTTCCTTCACTTGTTTGATTTGAAATCCAAGGAAGAACTTCAATTCACCCATCATGGACATCTCAAATCTCTTTGTCATGGTCCTACTAAATTCTTCAACATACAAATGATTAGTACTACCAAATATTATGTCATTGACATATATTTGTCACACAAATATATCATTACGAACTTTATGAGTAAAGAGTGTAGGATCGGCTTTCCCTATGTCAAAGCCTTGTTTAAGCAAGAATTCCTTAAGGCATTCATACCATGCTCTTGGTGCTTGTTTCAGCCCATAGAGCGCCTTTTGGAGTTTGAACACATGGTTTGGAAACTTGGGGTCTTCAAATCCCGGTGGTTGCTCGAGACCAATTCTTGTATTGGACCATTGAGGAATGCACTCTTGACATCCATTTGATATAACTTGAAGTCATGATGGGCAGCAAAAGCTAAGAGCATTCGAATTGCCTCAAGCCTTGCTACCGGTGCATATGTTTCTTCAAAATCCAATCCCTCTACTTGAGTAAATCCTTGAGCTACCAATCTTGCCTTGTTTCTTGTCACCACACCATGTTCATCTTGCTTGTTGCGAAAGACCCATTTTGTTCCAATAACATTGGTATTTGACCTTTCAACCAAGGTCCATACTTGATTTCTCTCAAAGTTGTTAAGCTCTTCTTGCATTGCCATGACCCAATCCGGATCTCCAAGTGCTTGTTCTACCTTGAGTGGTTCCAAAGAGGAGACAAAACGAGTAAAATTGACAAAAGTTAACCAAATGCGATCTAGTTGTTACCCCTTTTCGAATGCTTCCAAGAATGTTGTCGACGGGATGATCTCGTTGTTTAGTTTGTCGAAGTCTTAGATACTCATCAAGATTTTTCTACCCCTCTGAACCTTCAGCTTCTTCTTGTTCAAAAATGGGCTCTAGGTTGATTCCTTCAACTTGTGATGTAGAAGCAGGAGGGTCTCCTGCTGAGGTGGAGGGGGCGGTACTGCCGCCCTTAGGTGCGGCACTGCCGCCCTGCTGATTTCTAGCAGGTGTGTGTTGTGCATCCTTGTCGTGTACGTCAGCAGAAATTTGTGCAGCAACAGCTGGTGGATCCTCCTCTTCTGAGACTTATCCTTCCAGTGGCCTAATGTCACCGATGGACATTTGCTTGATTGCCTTACAAGGTGGATCTTCCTTTCCTACAACACTTAGATCAACTTGCTCCACTTGAGAGCCATTAGATTCATCAAATGTCACATCTATCGACACTTCAACTCTACCTAGTGTTTTGTTGAAGACTCGATAGGCGTGCTCATTTGATCCATAGCCAAGAAGAAATCCTTCATCTACTTTAGGTGCAAACTTAGAGGTTTTGGGTCTTTTGTTTAGTATGAAGCATTTACACCCAAACACTCTAAAGTAGGACACCTTGGGTTTGTTACCGGTGAGAAGCTCATATGAAGTCTTCTTGAGTTTCTTGTGTAGATAGAGGTGATTGATGGCATGGCAAGCGGTGTTGATGGCCTCACACCAAAATATATCCGACGTCTTGTATTCATCAACCATAGTTCTTGCCATGCCGATAAGTGTTCTGTTCTTTCTCTCTACCACACCATTTTGTTGTGGGGTGTACGTGGTTGAAAATTCATGCTTGATGCCTTCATCATCAAGAAACTCTTCAACTTGAGAGTTTTTTAATTCGGTCCCATTGTCACTTCTTACTTTCTTGATAGGAAGACCAAATTCCTTTTGGGCTCGTCTGACAAAGGTTTTCACCTTGTCTTGCACCTGACACTTATCATAGAGAAAGAACACCCAAGTGAAACGAGAATAATCATCAACAATTACTAGTCCATGTTTGTTACCCCCAAAGCTTAGGTATGCGACCGGTCCAAAGAGATCCATGTGTATCAACTCCAAGGGTTGAGTGGTGGTCATTATGCTCTTTGGTGGGTGAGGTACACCTACTTGTTTTCCGGCCTGGCAAGCGCTACATATCCTGTCGTTTTCAAAACTAACATTTGTTAGTCCAAGGATGTGGTTGTCTTTCAAGAGTTTGGCCAAATTCCTCATCCCAACATGAGCTAGTCGGCGATGCCATAGCCAACCCATGCTGGATTTTGCCACTAAACAGGTCTCAATCTTGGTTTCACTCTTGCTGAAGTCAACAAGGTAAAGTTTATTTTTCAACCGACCCGTAAAGACAATAAAGGCATCCTCCCTCTTGAAGACTTCCACACCCTTATCTGTAAAGAGACAATTGTATCCCATTTCACATAGTTGAGAAACGGATAGCAAATTGTAACTCCACGAATCAACATGTAAGACATTTGAAATAGAATGATCAAGTGATATAGCTACTTTACCAAGACCTATCACTTCCCCTTTTGAGTTATCACCAAAACAATGTTGTCATTGGAATTTGTTGTTGGGGAATATGATGAGAACATACTCCTTTCTCCGGTCATATGATTTGTACAGCCGCTATCAAGCACCTAACTTGATCCACCGGAGGAGTATGCTAGCAAAACAAGTTTAGTTGCTAGTTTTAGGTCCCCAATCATTCTTGGGGCCTCTCAAGTTAGTCATAAGTATCTTAGGAACCCAAATAGAGGTGTGAAGATAAATATTTCTATCCTTCCCAATATACTTGGCAATCACTTCCCCTTTGCTGTTGTTTTTCAACACAAAACTAGAGTTCAAGCTTTGTCGAAATATTTGTGCCTTGGGTTGATAACTAAGCTTGCTTGGGTGCCGCAGATTAAATCTCTTGGCTTCAGAATCTTTTGCTCTTGCTGGTACATATGCTTCTTGGGCTTTTCACTAGCATAGGAAGAATGGATAGCCTTCCCTTTTCTGTGGGGGACGGCACTGCCGCCCTTGGTTGGCAGTGCTGCTCGGGGCAGCCATGGTGTCACCTTCTGTGCAGGCTGTTCTGTACCCATTTTTCCTTTGCTACTAAATTTCACACACTCATATCCATTTATTACCTTTCTTCCATTTGTCTTGGCCCCTTTCTTGAGACCAAGTCCATCCTTTATATAGGGATGTCTTCCATCCTTGTATTGTGCTTTCTTTGATGGATTCTCCTTGTCACTACTAACTTTGTTGCACTTCTCACTTATCACAACATTTAATCTTGAGATCTCTTTTCTCATTTCACACATGTTCATAAGGTTAGCAGCATGAGTATTTTTGTCAATGTTGTGGTAACTTTCACATTTTAGACTAGTGGAGGAATTAGAAGTGCCTTTTGTATTAGAGGGCTGTGAGTTGCTCTCCAAAAGAAGATAATATTGCTTCTCAAGTTTGTTGTGCTTTTCCTTTAAGACACAATACTTATCGCTGACTGCAATATTTGCCTTCTTTGTGAGAGCATGTTCTCTTTGTTCTTCGGTCAAGACCTTGGTGAAAGAGTCCACCTCACTTCTCTCCAACACAAGAGCTTCCTTACAAGCAATGTACATATTTTCTTGCTCAAGTAAGTCATCATCTCTTGTTGCTAGCTCAGCTCGCACACTTTCTAAATCCTCCAATAGTTTAGTGATGAATATTTTAGTCTTAGGATCTAACTTTCTTGTTATTTGAACAAACTCATCATTGTCACTAAGATCATCATCACTAGAGCTTTCACTAAGTTCACTACTTGATATATCACTAGGGATTGGAGAGGATTTGGATTTAGTTTTTACCTTCTCACCCTTTGCCATGAGACAAATGTGAGTGGAGATATGATCGTCGTCATCGGACATCTTGAAGAAGAGCTTCGGTGTTGAGGAGGATCCTTGAATTGCCACGGTTGCAACTTTCATATCCTCATCACTTGACTCTTTAGTTGAATCCCACTCATGTCCAATGTGTGCTTCTCCCAATTGCTTACTTTTCTTCTTGTATTCATGCTTGCCTTCTCTAGTATTGTCCCTCTTGTAGTTATTCTCCTTCTTCTCATAAGGACACTTGGCAACAAAGTGATCGGTGTTGACGGTCCTTAAGTACTAAAATTAATAATCAAATAAACATGGAAAAGGATCAATATGGACCAAACATCTAGAATTAGGGTTTTATCTGACAGAATTCCACGAGCTTTGGTGTTTATCTATTTCTGCAGGGGGTTATCAGAAAATATGGAGAGAAGGCCCACATGTCATGTTTACAACGAGATAATTACGTGCCGCGCAATTTTCCTCAATCTAGAAGAGTCCAGAAGCCACGGGAACGAACGAGAACACGATCGGGCTCGGGGGCAGGGCGCCCGCACACCCCCCTTGGGCGGCCGCCTAAGGTTAGAGTCCAATCAGGATGGTTCTTGTTCCATTATCTCCAGAAGAGATCTATGCTTCAGATGTGGCTCGCATGAAAAAAGAAGAATCTGACAAAAGAAAAATGAGTGAGGCTGCCAACACTAGTAAGGGCGAGACTTCTAACCAATCTAGCCACATAAAGCCTCTTTCCACTACAAAACAACACCACCAAAATGAGTGCTTATTTGTGAGCAGGAGTGATTTGAGAGAAGTGAGGAACACCACAGCCCCATTCTTTGTGCTCTTGCACAAGGAGGTCCTACTTTCAACTAACGATTTACCTTCATCGCTGCCTAGTGCTGTTCTTGATCTCTTACAGGACTTTGAAGATGTTTTTCCTGATGAGGTACCAGCTGGCCTTCCTCCACTCCGTGGTATTGAGCATCAAATCGATTTGGTACCTGGAGCTTCTCTTCCCAATCGTCCAGCCTACCGTGCTAATCCTGAAGAAACCAAAGAAATTCAGCGACAGGTAAAAGAGCTTTTGGACAAAGGGTATGTTCGTGAATCTCTATCACCTTGTGCTGTTCCAGTACTTTTGGTCCCTAAGAAAGATGGATCTTGGCGCATGTGTGTCGATTGTCGTGCCATTAATGCTATAACTGTACGATATCGCCATCCCATTCCTAGGCTTGATGACATGTTAGATCAATTGAGCGGCTCAACTATTTTCACCAAGATTGATTTACGCAGTGGCTATCACCAAATTCGCATGAAAATTGGTGATGAATGGAAGACATTATGGGCTAAACTTGGCACGAAGTTGTTATTTTCCACCACTTGTCACCCACAAACGGATGGGCAAACTGAAGTTGTCAACCGTACCCTGTCCACCATGCTGCGTGCCGTGCTAAAAAAGAATTTGAAGTAGTGGGAAGAATGTCTTCCACATGTCGAATTTGCTTATAATAGGGCACTACATTCCACAACAAATTTTTGTCCATTTGAAATTGTTTATGGTTTTAAGCCACATACTCCCATGGATCTTTTGCCTTTACCATTACAGGAACAAGTTAACTTGGATGCAGCGAAGAGATCCAACTTTATCAAGAAGCTACATGATGAGACAAGAAGAAATATTGAGAAGAAATCAGCACAATATGCAAAGCAAGCGAACAAAGGTAAGAAGAAGGTTACATTTCAGCCCGGTGACCTCGTGTGGTTGCATCTACGCAAGGATCGATTTCCCCAACAACGTAAGAGTAAGTTATCACCTAGAGGTGATGGTCCATTCAAGGTTCTAAAAAAGATAAATGATAATGCATACAAAATTGAGCTGCCACCTGAATATTCCAATGTTAGTCCAACATTCAATGTCAAAGACTTGCTTCCATTTGTTGGTGAGCCTGAGTCGAGGACGACTCCTTCTCAAGAGGGGGAGGCTGATGAGGACATCCCTAGCATTCATTCATCTTCAAATGAAACTCCACTTGATATAAGTGGTCCAATTACAAGAAGTAGAGCTAAACAATTGGAGAAGGAAATTCATTCTCAGGTGAACGCTAACCTTATGTTTAATAATCAGTTTATGTTGAATGATCCTATACTTTTGAGTTCTTGTTTCAATGTCCTTAGGAATGATGGAGGGTATGAACCAGCATGGGATGAAGATGGATTCAAGCCTTTGGACATCTGAACCAAGAAGCCTATCGTGTGCATAAATAAAATGGTGGTTCATTACTTCTGCATGAGAAGGCAACCAGAAGCTAGATGGCTGACCCACGGTACAAATTCCAAGCATCACCACGGACAGAATACAAGGAGTTACGTGGCATTCTACAGATGGATGAAAGCATCTTTAAGTCTATGTTGCAGCCCATCAAACGGTTCATTATTTAGACTTCCCAATAAAGAGTTATGCTCATTTTAGTAACTGCTGCCAGAAGCTGAGAAGACGCGCGAACCAGCCACGAAATCCACTAGTGGATGTGCATGCTGTCATGTATTCAAAGCTGAACGCCCCTATCTATATATATCTCTTGTACTAGACAATGAAAGGACAGATCTTGCTTGGTTAAAATTCAGAATACACAAACTCGTGGAGTTTTGTTTATGCGTGAGTCTTGAGAGGCTTGCAAAACTTGTTCTTTCGATTCCTGAGGGAGTTGTAGAACGCCGAACTGCGGTTCATCCAGTTTGTGCCTTCACGTCTATACGGCGTGATTGCGTGGGCTGTTCGTCGGTACGTGGAAGGGTGATTGTCTCGGTAGTTCGTCGCGTGGACAGCCTCGCGGTGCACTGCCTCTTCACCAGGTCACGCAGCGACAAGTTATCAAGTTCGCGAATCCTACGAGAAGATCGGGCCACAACGACTTGTCTCACGCTATCCCTAGGCGTGAGCATATCACCTTAAGTACTAAAATTAATAATCAAATAAACATGGAAAAGGATCAATATGGACCAAACATCTAGAATTAGGGTTTTATCTGACAGAATTCCACGAGCTTTGGTGTTTATCTATTTCTGCAGGGGGTTATCAGAAAATATGGAGAGAAGGCCCACATGTCATGTTTACAACGAGATAATTACGTGCCGCGCAATTTTCCTCAATCTAGAAGAGTCCAGAAGCCACGGGAACGAACGAGAACACGATCGGGCTCGGGGGCAGGGCGCCCGCACACCCCCCTTGGGCGGCCGCCTAAGGTTAGAGTCCAATCAGGACTCTCTTTCGGGACTAAACTCCACCGACCTAAAGGATCAATCTAAACCATACAATCAATGTTGGTTTAATCTGACGGCCCAAATTCACTTGAAAGGACTATAAAACCAAGGCCTCTCCACCCCTGGAGGAGAGAAGAGAAGAGAAGAAATCATTATCAAAGGTAGCCATCAAAGTTAGGGTTTAGAGCTTCTCTCCCACAGAGAATTAGAATTAGCTACTCCCTAATCCTTCAAGTTTAGAGGTTTGATTAGATAGTAATTAGAGAAGTAGAGCACTACGCTCTGGATTCGGATCTTCGGTAATAAAGATTGGTATTATTCATATCTTTCTCTAATTCTTTGTTCTAATTGCATTATGTCTCGAATTATTATGTTCTTAGTTTGCTCTAGTTCTATATTTGATATAGTTATGATTGATAATGAGTTTATGTATAAGTTTCCAAAGCGCTTAGCTCTTGACGCGAGGGAGTTAAGTGGTAGATCACATGTGGGCGTGGTGCTTAGATGTTATTTACCTGCAAATGTATCCTATTGGCCGGGTCGTGTGGTAGTTCGCGATAGTGACAGCTTTGTTGATTCTTATATAGTCCACCCTCTGTTGATAGGACAGGCAGAACTGGTATTCTGGAGTAAGTCTTGCGATGTTCTGATTTACTTTAGCAATGTTCCTTATACATGAATGAAGAGTCTTTTATGCTATATATGATCTTGTAGATAACTAGAGTAGATTGTGACTTAGTAGATAGTAGATAACTTAGAATCCATTCTCTAGCTAATCCGACATCACCTACATATATGAGGAGTAGTCTATTTTCTAATCGCTGTGTTATTTACCCTTGAACTTATAATTCATTATCATTATCTTTATGGTTTACCCCCTGCTAAAGTAAGTGACTGTGTGATGAGTTTTTCATTAGTAATCATATTCTTGCAAGTTTATCTCTAGTCTATGCCTTGATAGATTTTGCCCTTATTTTAATTTCATCCCTTTTGTTCTCTTAAGCAAAATTATAAATAACGATACCTGGAATACTTATCCTGGTGAAATGCTACAATGAGGTGTTTTATCTGTGCGTTTGCGGATAGAATAGATTATTTTCTAGAGAGCCTTTACATTTATAAATACCTTTGTACACTCTGGCATCATCCTGGGGATGACAACCTAGTATCTAAGTGGTGTTAGCTAGTGTCAACAATCGGTGCTGCCACAATTATAGCAAGTTCTCTTTTTCTTGTTTGGAGACTTTGTTCAGACAACTTTATATCCATTTTGCTTCAGCCCCTTGTGATACTTTCTTGTGAATAAAGCCATGTCATCAATTTTCTTGAAATTAGTCCCTTGTGCTTCTTCTTCCTCACTTGAAGATGAGCTTGTGTCCTCTCTAGTTTGCACTTGTTTTGGTTATTTAGATTGACTAGTTGATGCTTGCTTGCTGTCCTTGATCTTGTTTGAACTTCCTTTCTTGCTTGATTTGTTGGCTTTGAGAGCAACTTCTTTAATCTTCATGCCATCTAGCTTTGCTTGCAGCTCACCGAGCTTCCTTCTTTCATTTGCCTCTTCTCTTTGCATGTCAAAAGTCAACAATCTTCCAAGCACACCATTTGGTGTGAAGTGCTCAAACTTTTTCTTATCTCTAATCAAGGTGACTACGGTCTCATTTCTTGGTGAGTATGCTTCCAACATGATTTTCACCACCTTGTGATCATCAAGCTCTTCACAACCATACCCTCTAATTTTGCCAACCAAGGTCATCAATCTATCAAACATCTCTTGAGGACCTTCTCCATCAATTATCACAAACCTATTTAGCTTAGCCATCAATAGATCAATTTTGGCTCTTCTCACTTTGTCTACACCTTCATGTGCAAGATGCAAGGTGTCCCAAATCTGTTTTGCCACATCAACATTCATCACTCTATTGTACTCATTTCCATCTAGAGCACTAGGAGAATGCTTGTGGCTTGTCCGTTGAGGTGGACAGCAGCTAGCTCTTCATTTGTTGGCCCTTCGGGGTTCTCGGGTGCTTGAAATCCACTACACACAATTTCCCAAAGACCGGGGTGAAGACCGATAAGATAAGCCTTCATCAAGTGCTTCCACTTAGCAAAGTTTGTCCCATCGAAATGAGGCAACTTCCCGGCAGGCACATTAATGAAAGACTTGCGGTCACGATTAGTCAAGTAAGAATAATTAATGGATACAGCTGAATATTTCTTCTTATTACTGCTCCCCTTGTCTTTGTTTCCCTTTTTCTTGTTCTTCTCTTGTTCCTTGGAAATGTGATACGATGCATCATCATCACCATCTTCCGAGCTACTAGATAGCTCACTAGAAGAAGCATCATACGTCTTTCTTTCTTCTTGCTTTGTTCTTGCAGCCCTTCTTTTTGCTCTTTCTTCGCGTATGCGCTTTCTTTCTTCTTTTCTTTTCAGCTTCTCATCATGCCTTTGTTGTTCTTCTTTTGCTTTTCTCCTTGCTTCTCTTCTCGCTCTTCTTTCTTTCTTTCTTTCTTTCCGCATCGGTGGTCTTGTCATCTTTGAGGGTGGCATTACTCGCTGTGGATAGTGACATCTCACTGCCGCTGCTTGCATCCTCGACAAGCACATCATCATCCTTTGGCTCTCGGGCGGATCTTGATCCTCTTCCAACTTCCATACTTCACGTGGTGAAGCGTATCTAAAGTAACGAGGCTCTAATACCACTTGTAGGATCTCCTAGAAGTTAAAGAGGCCTAGAGGGGGGGTGAATAGGCCTGTAAAAACTCAACTCAAAACTCTGTTAGAACAGAGGGCGGCACTGCCGGCCTTCAAATAAAATACAAAGGTGGTACAACTTTGCAGGAAGTAAACTTAGGTGGTGAAGAAAGCTTGTTGGGTATTTTAAACGCAAACAGAAAAATCCGCAAGCGCACGGATATCGATGTAGCCTTCACCCGGGAGTATTCCAGAGTATCGATTTTCCACAGAGAACGTGAGTGTACTAATTAAGAATCAAGATCGCCCAAGGATAACTATATAATTATTTTTGGTGGGAAGAGAGGAAGTTTCTTGAGAGTTCTCTAGTTGATCTAAGAATCAAGAATTACTTCAAGATTATCTATATCGGGACATCAGAGCACTAACCACAGAAAGAGATGAGAAGGGGGCTAGGAAGGTCTGACTACGGTCCTACAAACACCGATCCGAACGAGGTGGAATACATCGACCGTTAGGGCTGTCACTACCCTAAGGCTACCACAACAATCCGCAGGATTGGGTGCAATTTCAGGTAATTGCAAGACTAAACACCACGTCTAATCTATTAATTACTACCCTAGCGTTATAAAGACTAGAGCACTTGATGCAAGCGGGAATCCAATAAATAACTTGAATGTAAATAAAAGTAATTAGAGAACTAAGGAATTATGAGTTGAAGAACCTGGAGAACGATGAAGAACGAACCAGATGCTGCAAAAGTATAATGTTGAGGAAGATCCGACAGATCCGGCTCCTCCTCCGCTCTCCTCTTCTCTCTCCCTATTTTCTAGATTACAACTAGAACTAACTAGAACTAGAGGAACTAGAACTAGAACTAGAACTAGATGAACTAGAACTAGATCTAGATAAACTAGAGGTAGAACTAGAAGAACTAGAGGGATCCTCTCTACTTGGATGAAGAATTGAAACCCTAGCTTTGATTCTGTAGAAGAGGTATGATCTCCAGGGGCCAGGGGGGTCTGGTTTTATAGTCCCTTCAAGTGAATCTGGGCCGTCGGATCAAACCGACATTGATCGCACGGTTTTCCTTGATCCTTTAGGTCGGTGGAGCATAATACGCGAAACGGGTCCGAATTGGACACTGTAGCTGGGCAGGCGCCCTGCCTCCGAGCCCGATCGGCCTCCCGTTCGTTCCCGTGGCTTCTGGAGTCTTCTAGATGGTAGAAAATTGCGCGGCACGTTAATATCTCCATGTAAACCCGACGTGTGGGCCTTTCTTTCATATTTCCTGATAACCCCCTGCAGAAATAGACAAACACCAAAACTCGTGGAATTCTGTCAGATAAAACCCTAAGTCTAGGTGTTGGTTGCATTTGGATCCTTTTCTATGATTAGTTGATGGTTAAATGTGAGCATTAAGGACCGTCAACAAAGAACACAAGACTCAGTGATTTATCCCATGGTTCAGCTCACCACAAAGGCTTACCTAGGTCCACTTTGTTGAGGAAGCCACACTAGGCTTAGGCTTGCCACAAAGGCTTGCCCTACCCTCGTTCTCAAGTCAAGAGAGTGAACTCTTGAAGTGAGGGGTAATTTCTTAGCTGCAAAACAAGTTTACAAACCTCCCAAGGCTGCCACACAAGAGGGCAAGCTCATGGGCGACGCCTAGCCGGCTAGGAGCAAGCTCCAAGAGTAACAAACCCTAGAACCTCCGACCAAACGTGAACGAAATGCTCTTAGACCTTGGGAATCAGTGGATCTACTCTCCAATCGAGTTTTGCTGCCTTTTCTCTCAAAGATTGATGGTTGAAATCAAGGATTGCTTGAGGGATGGAGGGCAACAATGGAGGAGAGAGAGAGCTCTGGTCTGTCTAAGCAAGAGATAAGTCGTCTGAGGTCTGTGATGACCGTTGTGAGGAGCGTCTAGAGGTAAAGACATCCCCTAGGTCCCAACGGTCAGGAGAGGGCGGCACTGCCGCCCTGGCCAGAGCAGGTTAAGAAAGAAACTGTTTTGCGTGCTGCTTTGGCTGAGAAAGAGGATGTTGTTTTGTGAAGATGAGCATCTGGTTGCACAGTTGACCAACAATTCTAGAATTCCCCTTTATAGTACGGCTTTTCCTAAACTCAAATAAAGAAAATAAAATGAAGTAACACATCCTTGAGTTTGGATCAGCTCAAACATATTTTCAGAATACCAGCAACCTGTACATCATTTCCATAAATTGATCCCCTGCTCATTAACTCGATAAAACTTGTTAGTCATCTAATTTTGTTGTCATTAACACCAAAACCCACAATAGGGCTTGATTGCACTTACACATACCATATGCTTAGAAATCAATTTGGACGCACCCAATGGAACTCCTAGATGACGTGTCACATGGAATCTTGCTTCGGTCCGTTTGTAGACATTGTAAGTTTTAGTGCAAGATAGGTGCACAGTTTGCGCCTAATGCACTATAGTCTAAGAAACTATTTTGGACGCACTATTTGGTACTCTGGGGTGAAGAGGCTCAAGTGGAAGCTTGGTTCGGTCAGTTTGGAGATAGTTCTAATCCTTATGCAAGGTAGGTGCATGGTTTGCAAGGAACATACCATATGCTTGGAAATCAATTTGGATGCACCCGATGCAACTCCTTGATGACGTGTGTCATATGGAATCTCGCTTCGGTCCATTTGGAGACATTGTTAGTTTCGGTGCAAGATAGATGCACAGTTTGCACCTAATGCACCATAGTCTAAGAAACCATTTTGGACGCACTTGTTGGTACTCCTAGGTGAAGGGGCTCAAGTGGATGCTCGGTTCGGTCTGTTTGGAGATAGTGTAATCTTGATGCAAGATAGGTGCACAGTTTGCATGGAACATACCAAATGCTTGGAAATCAATCTAGACGCACATGATGGAACTCCTAGATGACGTGTGTCATACAAAATCTTGCTTTGGTCTGTTTAGAGATAGTGTTAGTTCTGGTGCAAGATAGGTGCAAGGTTTGCACATAATGCAGCATAGACTAACAAACCATTTTGGACGCACCCGATGGTACTCCTAGGTAAAAGCCTCAAGTGAAAGCTCGATTTGGTCTATTTGGAGATAGTGCTAATTTTGATGCAAGATAGATGCATGGTCTGCATGAAACGTACCATGTGCTTAGAAATTAATTTGGACACACCCGATACAACTCCTTGATGATGTGTGTCACATGGAATCTCGCTTTGGTGTGCTTAGAGATAGTATTAGTTTCGGTGCAAGACATGTGCACACTTTGCGCCTAATGCACCAAAGTCTAAGAAACCATTTTGGATGCACCTGTTGGTACTCCTAGGTGAAGAGGCTCAAGTGGAGGCTTGGTTCGGTCTGTTTAGAGATAGTGCTAGTCTTGATGCAAGATAGGTGCACGATTTGCATGGAAACTATTTTGGATGCACTATTTAGTACTCCTGGGTGAAGAGGCACTATTTGGTACTCCTGGGTGAAGAGGCTCAAGTGGAAGCTTGGTTCGGTCATTTTGGAGATAGTGCCAATCCTTATGCACGGTAGGTGCATGGTTTGCATGGAACATACCATATGCTTGGAAATCAATTTGGATGCACCCGATGGAACTCCTTGTTGACGTGTGTCATTTGGAATCTCGCTTCGGTCCATTTGGAGACATTGTTAGTTTCGGTGAAAGATACAGCACAGTTTGCATGGAAACCATTTTGGACACACTTGTTGGTACTCCTAGGTGAAGGGGCTCAAGTGGATGCTCGGTTCGGTCTGTTTGGAGATAGTGCTAATCTTGATGCAAGATAGATGCACAGTTTGCATGGAACATATGATATGCTTAGAAATCAATTAGGACGGACCTGATATAACTCCTAGATGACGTGTGTCATACAAAATCTTGCTTTGGTATGTTTAAAGATAGTGTTAGTTCCGGTGCAAGATAGGTGCACGGTTTACGCCTAATGCACCATAGGCTAAGAAACCATTTTAGACGCACCCGATGGTACTCATAGTTGAAGTGGCTCAAGTGGAGGCTCGATTTGGTCTGTTCGGATATAGTGCTAATCTTGATGCAAGATAGTTGTACAGTTTGCATGGAACGTACCATATGTTAAGAAATCAATTTGGAAGCACCCAATGGAACTCCTAGATGATGTGTGTCATATGGAATCTCGCTTCGGTCTGTTTGGAGACAGTGTTAGTTTCGGTGCAAGATAGGTGCTTAGTTTGTGCCTAATGCACCATAGTCTAAGAAACCATTTTTGACGCACCTATTTGTACTCCTAGATGAAGAGGCCCAAGTGGATGCTCGGTTCGGTCTGTTTGGAGATAGTGCTAATCTTGATGCAAGATAGGTGCACGGTTTGCTTGGAACATACCATATGCTTGGAAATCAATTTGGATGCACCCGATGGCACTCCTTGATGACGTGTGTCATATGGAATCTCTCTTTGGTCTATTTAGAAATATTGTTAGTTTCGGTGCAAGATATGTGCATGGTTTGCGCCTAATGCACCATAGTCTAATAAACCATTTTGGAAGCACCTGTTGGTACTTCGATGAAGAGGCTCAGTGGAAGCTCGGTTTGATTTGTATGGAGATAGTGCAAATCTTGATGCAAGATAGGTGCAAAGAACATAACATATGCTTAGAAATCAATTTGGACGCACCCAATGGAACTCCTAGATGACGTGTGTCATATGGAATCTTGCTTCGGTTCGTTTGTAGACATTGTAAGTTTTAGTGCAAGATAGGTGCACAGGTTGCTCCTAATGCACCATAGTCTAAGAAACCATTCTGGACGCAATATTTAGTACTCCTGGGTGAAGAGGCTCAAGTGGAAGCTTGGTTTGGTCAGTTTGGAGACAGTGCTAATCCTTATGCAAGGTAGGTGTATGGTTTGCATGGAACATACCATATGCTTGGAAATCAATTTGGATGCACCCGATGGAACTCCTTGACGACGTGTGTCATATGGAATCTCGCTTCGGTCCATTTGGAGACATTGTTAGTTTCGGTGCAAGATAGGTGCACAGTTTGCACCTAATGAACCATAGTCTAAGAAACCATTTTGGACGCACTTGTTTGTACTCCTAGGTGAAGGGGCTCAAGTGGTTGCTCGGTTCGGTCTGTTTGGAGATAGTGCTAATCTTGATACAAGATAGGTGCACGGTTTGCATGGAATATACCAAATGCTTGGAAAACAATCTGGAAGCACATGATGGAACTCCTAGATGATGTGTGTCATACGAAATCTTGCTTCGGTCTGTTTGGAGACAGTGTTAGTTTCGGTGCAGGATAGGTGCAAGGTTTGCACATAATGCAGCATAGGCTAAGAAACCATTTTGGACGCACCCGATGGTACTCCTAGGTACAAGGCTCAAGTGATAGCTCGGTTTGGTCTATTTGGAGATAGTGCTAATCTTGATGCAAGATAGATGCACGGTCTACATGGAACGTACCATATGCTTAGAAATTAATTTGGACACACCCGATAGAACTTCTTCATGACGTGTGTCATATGGAATCTCGCTTTGGTGTGCTTAGAGACAGTATTAGTTTTGGTGCAGGATATGTGCATGGTTTGCGCCTAATGCACCAAAGTCTAAGAAACCATTTTTGAAGCACCTATTGGTAATCCTAGGTGAAGAGGTTCAAGTGGAGGCTTGGTTTGGTCTGTTTAGAGATAGTGTTAATCTTGATGTAAGATAGTTGCACGATTTGCATGGAACATATCATATGCTTAGAAATCAATTTGGACGCACCAGATAGAACTCCTAGATGACATGTGCCATATGAAATCTCACTTCGGTCCATTTAGATACACTGTTAGTTTCGGTGCAATATAGGTGCACGGTTTGCACCTAAGGCACCACAGGATAAGAAACCATTTTGGATGCACCCGATGGTACTCCTAGGTCAATGTGCTCAAGTGAAAGCTTGGTTTGGTCTGTTTGGAGATAGTGCTAATCTTGATGCAAGATAGATGCACGGTTAGCATGGAACATATGGTATGCTCAGAAATCAATTAGGACGCACCTGATATAACTCCTTGATGATGTGTGTCATCTGGTATCTTGCTTCGTTTTGTTTAGAGACAGTGTTAGTTTTGGTAGAAGATATGTGCACGGTTTACGCCTAATGCACCATAGGCTAAGAAACCATTTTAGACGCACCCGATGGTACTCATAGTTGAAGTGGCTCAAGTGGAGGCTCGATTTGGTCTGTTCGGATATAGTGCTATTCTTGATGCAAGATAATTGTACAGGTGCATAGTTTGTGCCTAATGCACCATAGTCTAAGAAACCATTTTTGACGCACCTGTTTGTACTCCTAGATGAAGAGGCTCAAGTGGAAGCTCGGATCAGTGTGTTTGGAGATAGTGCTAATTTTGATGCAAGATAGGTGCACAGTTTGCATGGAACATACCATATGCTTGGTGTCGGTGTTTTCCCCCGGGGGTCACACCAACGAGTAAATTTGTATGCGTGCTCGCTTTTCCTGATGGTGATGCAAAAAGACACAAAGATTTATCCTGGTTCGGGCAAGAGAAGGGCCTACGTCCAGCGGGGGGGGGGAGAGTTTGTATTATTTTGCACCTAAGTGCTTGTACAGGGGTGAATACAAGCGTGGTATGGATGGAGTATGAGTGAAATCGCTCTACTGCATATGGCTTGTGTGTTCGGTGATGTTGTCTTGGGTTTTTTGTATCCGCTCCCGGGCCTCCCCCTTTATAGTTCCAAGGAGAGACCTAGGGTACATGTATAGGCGCCAGAGCAGGGGTCGATAGAGGTATGGCGCGCTGACCTACTCGAGGTCTCCGTACCGGCGTGGTTTTGAGCCGTCTTGTCCCGGTAGCTTGATGATGATTACGCGTGCCCCGGTATCCCGCTCTGCGCGCCGTCCTGGGCCTGTTTATCTGTTGCATGCTTGTACGTCGCGGCAGCATCTGCGTAGGAGTGGTTGAGGCGCTGTCACTCGACGCTCGACCCTTCCTTGGGAAGGAAACATGTCTACTCGAGGGTCAGGTGCCGTATAACGCCTGGTTAGCTAGAGCGCTGACCTTGGGCGTCTCGAGGGGGATTTTGATTAGACATCTCGACCCATTCCCTGCAACCTGCCGCGCTCTAGCTTATTTGGTGGGGAAGGCTGCAAAAAGAATGATGAGACGGATGCCTGTTCCCTATCACGCTTCCCGTGACTGGCGGGTTAGGTGAGAACGCGACAGGCGCATTAAATGCCCTGGTTCCCGTGCCCACGTCAAGCGGCAGACGGCGTCCTTACGCTCGACGCCTTCTGATTCGCTCGAGCCTGTTTCTATGTTCGACTGTAGCTGGTGCTCGAGCCCTGATCGATTCGCAGGACGCTCTTTCCGTGTTCGAGACTATGACCGTCGAGGACCGTACGCGTGACTAGGTAAAGCGTCGAGTCGGAGGCCTCGACTTGTGTACGGGCACTCTCGTTATGCACATCAGTTGGGGTACCCCTTACTGATATCCTCGACAGTAGCCCCCGAGTCTCCATTTGAGCGCTAGCGCTCGAGTGGAGGCTATATTTTGTGGTCGAGTTTCCGTGGGGGCACGCGAGCGACCCCGTGGGGGTAGCCCCCGAGCCCTTGAAGGAGTTTTTGACTCTTTCGAGGGTTATATCGCCTAATTCGCAGAAACGCTCTCGACACCTGTGGTGGAAGGCTCTGATTGGCTTGTTTTGCGCGGAGGTCTCGACGTACTCTCGATAGAGCGAGCGTCATCCACCCCAGATTGAGCTCCTAGCGGGTGATCCAAGTGAGAACCTGTGCCCCTTTCGAGGGGTCAGCTGTAGCCCGGAGGCATTCCCATAAAG
Organism: Sorghum bicolor; assembly: GCF_000003195.3. NCBI lineage: Eukaryota > Viridiplantae > Streptophyta > Magnoliopsida > Poales > Poaceae > Sorghum > Sorghum bicolor. The sequence goes on from NC_012871.2 coordinate 33,878,921, forward strand.
CGGGGTCGACGTGGTCGGGGATGCTGGTCTCGTTCGATAGAGTCCAGTGGCTTGATGCCTCCCTTCGGGGGGATTCCTCTCGACCGTCTCAACCCCACCTTGGATATCCCCAGCGAGTTCTCGAGGCGTGCCTCGATTTTCGACCACTCGCCGGGCATCCCTGACTCTGGCGCTCGAGATCGGCTGTCGAACCCTTTCGGCGGGTCAGCCTGCGACCTCTCGAGACTTTTATGGGTACGTACCTTAGCTTACAGGGGAATGAAAAGGACCGCGACGGTTCACCTTTTTGCCCGTTGGGCGCGTCTTTTCAGGCAGGAGCCGTCGTGACACTGTATCGGCACAGAATTCGTAGCGTCCCGTCTGTGAGGAGGAAGAAGACTGTTAGGCGGCGCATTTATGGGGGGAGTTACCGTGTTTATCAGATCTATCCGTTGGTGGGTTGCCGTCTATAAATATTGATATGCTCACGCCTAGGGATAGCGTGAGACAAGTCGTTGTGGCCCGATCTTCTCGTAGGATTCGCGAACTTGATAACTTGTCGCTGCGTGACCTGGTGAAGAGGCAGTGCACCGCGAGGCTGTCCACGCGACGAACTACCGAGACAATCACCCTTCCACGTACCGACGAACAGCCCACGCAATCATGCCGTATAGACGTGAAGGCACAAACTGGATGAACCGTAGTTCGGCGTTCTACAACTCCCTCAGGAATCGAAAGAACAAGTTTTGCAAGCCTCTCAAGACTCACGCATAAACAAAACTCCACGAGTTTGTGTATTCTGAATTTTAACCAAGCAAGATGTGTCCTTTCATTGTCTAGTACAAGAGATATATATAGATAGGGGCGTTCAGCTTTGAATACATGACAGCATGCACATCCACTAGTGGATTTCGTGGCTGGTTCGCGCGTCTTCTCAGCATCTGGCAGCAGTTACTAAAATGAGCATAACTCTTTATTGGGAAGTCTAAATAATGAACCGTTTGATGGGCTGCAACATAGACTTAAAGATGCTTTCATCCATCTGTAGAATGCCACGTAACTCCTTGTATTCTGTCCGTGGTGATGCTTGGAATTTGTACCATGGGTCAGCCATCTAGCTTCTGGTTGCCTTCTCATGCAGAAGTAATGAACCACCATTTTATTTATGCACACGATAGGCTTCTTGGTTCAGATGTCCAAAGGCTTGAATCCATCTTCATCCCATGCTGGTTCATACCCTCCATCATTCCTAAGGACATTGAAACAAGAACTCAAAAGTATAGGATCATTCAACATAAACTGATTATTAAACATAAGGTTAGCGTTCACCTGAGAATGAATTTCCTTCTCCAATTGTTTAGCTCTACTTCTTGTAATTGGACCACTTATATCAAGTGGAGTTTCATTTGAAGATGAATGAATGCTAGGGATGTCCTCATCAGCCTCCCCCTCTTGAGAAGGAGTCGTCCTCGACTCAGGCTCACCAACAAATGGAAGCAAGTCTTTGACATTGAATGTTGGACTAACATTGGAATATTCAGGTGGCAGCTCAATTTTGTATGCATTATCATTTATCTTTTTTAGAACCTTGAATGGACCATCACCTCTAGGTGATAACTTACTCTTACGTTGTTGGGGAAATCGATCCTTGCGTAGATGCAACCACACGAGGTCACCGGGCTGAAATGTAACCTTCTTCTTACCTTTGTTCGCTTGCTTTGCATATTGTGCTGATTTCTTCTCAATATTTCTTCTTGTCTCATCATGTAGCTTCTTGATAAAGTTGGATCTCTTCGCTGCATCCAAGTTAACTTGTTCTTGTTAGACCGCCCAAAGTGCACCGAATCCACATCAAACTGCCATGGACGACCCAACAGCAAATGGCATGCTTGCATGGGTACAATATCACAATCAACCTCACCATGATAGTCACCAATGGAGAAAGACAAACGAACCATGGATGAGACCTTCACTGTCCCTGAATTATTCAGCCACTGCATATGGTAAGGGTGTGGATGGCGGCGTGTTGGTAGGCCAAGCTTCTCAACAAGCAAGGCACTAACAATATTATTGCAGCTCCCACCATCTATGATGAAACGACACACTTGACCTTTCACTTTGCATCGGGACTGAAACAAATTATGACGTTGTCCTTGTTCAGCAGCAACAAACTGAGTGGAAAGAACTCTTCTAACCACCAAATAAGGAGATGATCTATTCATTTTAGAAGGCTCCAAATCAGGAAAATCAGCAAGCAACTCATCAAAATCAGCACTAGTAATCTCATTAGAATATGGAGAAATAACATCTTCTATCATGTCACTGGGAGCAAAAGTTAGAATAGGTTGAATAGCTAAACAATTCAGACCTAGCTCAAAAGTACCATCCTCAGCTGAATACTCACAAGTGTCAAGAGTATGATCTGCAAAGACATTGTGAAACTCGTCCTCCTCTTCACTTTGTGAATCATATGAACCATCAGCAAGGGCAATAATCGTACGACGATTGGGACATTCAGCTTGCTTATGCCCATGACCACCACACTTAAAACACTCAATCTTGCTTGTATGCCTTGGGGCTGCAGTAGCAGAGGAGCTGGACTGAGTAGAGCTTACAGCTTTGCCTTTGGAATCAAAATGTTTGGAAGAAGTTGCACGAGATGTATGTGTGTGCACCCCTGACCCGTGCTGCTGTGACTGGCGCCATGAAGTAGCACTATTATGAGCTGAAAATGAAGCACGATCTTTATAAGATCCAGCAAGTTGTCGTTCTGCCCTTTTTGCAAAATGTACCAACTCAGTGAGACATGTGTAGTTTGTCATATCCACTTTATCAGCAATGGGCTTATTGAGGCCAACCAGAAATCGAGCCATTGTGGATTCCTCATCTTCAGTTATCCCTGTACGAAGTAAACACATTTGCAATTCTTGAAAATATTCATCAACAGTACGAGTACCTTGCACAAGACGTTTTAGCTTCAAATGTAGATCACGAGAGTAATATGCAGGAACAAAACGACGTCGCATTTCCCTCTTCATGTCTTCCCAAGTAATACGATCATGTCCAGCGCGTCGGAGTTCAGTACACACTTGATTCCACCAAGTGATTGCATAGCCTGAAAACTCAATTGCAGCAAGCTTTGCTTTCTTGACAGGAGGATAAGGATACAAATCAAAGATCTGTTCAACCTTAGTCTCCCACTCAAAATAATCATCAGCACTTTCTTTTCCATTAAATTTTGGAATAGACACTTTCACTTTGCTTAAACCATCATCATCAAGGCGACGGTGGCGGTCACGATAACCACGATGGCCACCATGGCGATGATCATCCATGTCAGACAATATATCATCATCACCATCATAATCTCGTCCACCTCGAACAGGAATGCGCCGAGCACGACCAAAATTAAGAAGACCATGACCACGCCCGCCACGTCCACGACCAGCGGGACGACGCGGTGGCTCATCCTCCTCGTCAATATCATCATCCTCATTTGGTGGCGGTTCTCGACGTGGTATGTTCAATTGGAGAGTTTGGAGCTGCTGCACCAAATCATTCATTTGTGTACGCAACTCCTGAAATTCCTCCACCGAAACAGCGGCACCATCTCCACGTCCTGCCATGTTAGTAGAGGAAAAAAAAAGGACAATATATATGCCATATGAAATCTCACTTCGGTCCGTTTAGATACACTGTTAGTTTCGGTGCAAGATAGGTGCACGGTTTGCACCTAAGGCACCACAGGATAAGAAACCATTTTGGATGCACCCGATGGTACTCCTAGGTCAATGTGCTCAAGTGAAAGCTTGGTTTGGTCTGTTTGGAGATAGTGCTAATCTTGATGCAAGATTGATGCACGGTTAGCATGGAACATATGGTATGCTCAGAAATCAATTAGGACGCACCTGATATAACTCCTTGATGATGTGTGTCATCTGGTATCTTGCTTCGTTTTGTTTAGAGACAGTGTTAGTTTTGGTAGAAGATATGTGCACGGTTTACGCCTAATGCACCATAGGCTAAGAAACCATTTTAGACGCACCCGATGGTACTCATAGTTGAAGTGGCTCAAGTGGAGGCTCGATTTGGTCTGTTCGGATATAGTGCTATTCTTGATGCAAGATAATTGTACAGGTGCATAGTTTGTGCCTAATGCACCATAGTCTAAGAAACCATTTTTGACGCACCTGTTTGTACTCCTAGATGAAGAGGCTCAAGTGGAAGCTCGGATTAGTGTGTTTGGAGATAGTGCTAATTTTGATGCAAGATAGGTGCACAGTTTGCATGGAACATACCATATGCTTGGTGTCGGTGTTTTCCCCCGGGGGTCACACCAACGAGTAAATTTGTATGCGTGCTCGCTTTTCCTGATGGTGATGCAAAAAGACACAAAGATTTATCCTGGTTCGGGCAAGAGAAGGGCCTACGTCCAGCGGGGGGGGAGAGTTTGTATTATTTTGCACCTAAGTGCTTGTACAGGGGTGAATACAAGCGTGGTATGGATGGAGTATGAGTGAAATCGCTCTACTGCGTATGGCTTGTGTGTTCGGTGATGTTGTCTTGGGTTTTTTGTATCCGGTCCCGGGCCTCCCCCTTTATAGTTCCAAGGAGAGACCTAGGGTACATGTATAGGCGCCAGAGCAGGGGTCGATAGAGGTATGGCGCGCTGACCTACTCGAGGCCTCCGTACCGGCGTGGTTTTGAGCCGTCTTGTCCCGGTAGCTTGATGATGATTACGCGTGCCCCGGTATCCCGCTCTGCGCGCCGTGCTGGGCCTGTTTATCTGTTGCATGCTTGTACGTCGCGGCAGCATCTGCGTAGGAGTGGTGGAGGCGCTGTCACTCGACGCTCGACCCTTCCTTGGGAAGGAAACATGTCTACTCGAGGGTCAGGTGCCGTATAACGCCTGGTTAGCTAGAGCGCTGACCTTGGGCGTCTCGAGGGGGATTTTGATTAGACATCTCGACCCATTCCCTGCAACCTGCCGCGCTCTAGCTTATTTGGTGGGGAAGGCTGCAAAAAGAATGATGAGACGGATGCCTGTTCCCTATCACGCTTCCCGTGACTGGCGGGTTAGGTGAGAACGCGACAGGCGCATTAAATGCCCTGGTTCCCGTGCCCACTTCAGGCGGCAGACGGCGTCCTTACGCTCGACGCCTTCTGATTCGCTCGAGCCTGTTTCTATGTTCGACTGTAGCTGGTGCTCGAGCCCTGATCGATTCGTAGGACGCTCTTTCCATGTTCGAGACTATGACCGTCGAGGACCGTACGCGTGACTAGGTAAAGCGTCGAGTCGGAGGCCTCGACTTGCGTACGGGCACTCTCGTTATGCACATCAGTTGGGGTACCCCTTACTGATATCCTCGACAGTAGCCCCCGAGTCTCCATTTGAGCGCTAGCGCTCGAGTGGAGGCTATATTTTGTGGTCGAGTTTCCGTGGGGGCACGCGAGCGACCCCGTGGGGCTAGCCCCCGAGCCCTTGAAGGAGTTTTTGACTCTTTCGAGGGTTATATCGCCTAATTCGCAGAAACGCTCTTGACACCTGTGGTGGAAGGCTCTGATTGGCTTGTTTTGCGCGGAGGACTCGACGTACTTCGATAGAGCGAGCGTCATCCACCCCAGATTGAGCTCCTAGCGGGTGATCCAAGTGAGAACCTGTGCCCCTTTCGAGGGGTCAGCTGTAGCCCGGAGGCATTCCCATAAAGCGGGGTCGACGTGGTCGGGGATGCTGGTCTCGTTCGATAGAGTCCAGTGGCTTGATGCCTCCCTTCGGGGGGATTCCTCTCGACCGTCTCAACCCCACCTTGGATATCCCCAGCGAGTTCTCGAGGCGTGCCTCGATTTTCGACCACTCGCCGGGTATCCCTGACTCTGGCGCTCGAGATCGGCTATCGAACCCTTTCGGCGGGTCAGCCTGCGACCTCTCGAGACTTTTATGGGTACGTACCTTAGCTTACAGGGGAATGAAAAGGACCGCGACGGTTCACCTTTTTGCCCGTTGGGCGCGTCTTTTCAGGCAGGAGCCGTCGTGACACTGTATCGGCACAGAATTCGTAGCGTCCCGTCTGTGAGGAGGAAGAAGACTGTTAGGCGGCGCATTTATGGGGGGAGTTACCGTGTTTATCAGATCTATCCGTTGGTGGATTGCCGTCTATAAATATTGATTTGCTCACGCCTAGGGATAGCGTGAGACAAGTCGTTGTGGCCCGATCTTCTCGTAGGATTCGCGAACTTGATAACTTGTCGCTGCGTGACCTGGTGAAGAGGCAGTGCACCGCGAGGCTGTCCACGCGACGAACTACCGAGACAATCACCCTTCCACGTACCGACGAACAGCCCACGCAATCACGCCGTATAGACGTGAAGGCACAAACTGGATGAACCGCAGTTCGGCGTTCTACAACTTCCTCAGGAATCGAAAGAACAAGTTTTGCAAGCCTCTCAAGACTCACGCATAAACAAAACTCCACGAGTTTGTGTATTCTGAATTTTAACCAAGCAAGATGTGTCCTTTCATTGTCTAGTACAAGAGATATATATAGATAGGGGCGTTCAGCTTTGAATACATGACAGCATGCACATCCACTAGTGGATTTCGTGGCTGGTTCGCGCGTCTTCTCAGCTTCTGGCAGCAGTTACTAAAATGAGCATAACTCTTTATTGGGAAGTCTAAATAATGAACCGTTTGATGGGCTGCAACATAGACTTAAAGATGCTTTCATCCATCTGTAGAATGCCACGTAACTCCTTGTATTCTGTCCGTGGTGATGCTTGGAATTTATACCATGGGTCAGCCATCTAGCTTCTGGTTGCCTTCTCATGCAGAAGTAATGAACCACCATTTTATTTATGCACACGATAGGCTTCTTGGTTCAGATGTCCAAAGGCTTGAATCCATCTTCATCCCATGCTGGTTCATACCCTCCATCATTCCTAAGGACATTGAAACAAGAACTCAAAAGTATAGGATCATTCAACATAAACTGATTATTAAACATAAGGTTAGCGTTCACCTGAGAATGAATTTCCCTCTCCAATTGTTTAGCTCTACTTCTTGTAATTGGACCACTTATATCAAGTGGAGTTTCATTTGAAGATGAATGAATGCTAGGGATGTCCTCATCAGCCTCCCCCTCTTGAGAAGGAGTCGTCCTCGACTCAGGCTCACCAACAAATGGAAGCAAGTCTTTGACATTGAATGTTGGACTAACATTGGAATATTCAGGTGGCAGCTCAATTTTGTATGCATTATCATTTATCTTTTTTAGAACCTTGAATGGACCATCACCTCTAGGTGATAACTTACTCTTACGTTGTTGGGGAAATCGATCCTTGCGTAGATGCAACCACACGAGGTCACCGGGCTGAAATGTAACCTTCTTCTTACCTTTGTTCGCTTGCTTTGCATATTGTGCTGATTTCTTCTCAATATTTCTTCTTGTCTCATCATGTAGCTTCTTGATAAAGTTGGATCTCTTCGCTGCATCCAAGTTAACTTGTTCTTGTTAGACCGCCCAAAGTGCACCGAATCCACATCAAACTGCCATGGACGACCCAACAGCAAATGGCATGCTTGCATGGGTACAATATCACAATCAACCTCACCATGATAGTCACCAATGGAGAAAGACAAACGAACCATGGATGAGACCTTCACTGTCCCTGAATTATTCAGCCACTGCATATGGTAAGGGTGTGGATGGCGGCGTGTTGGTAGGCCAAGCTTCTCAACAAGCAAGGCACTAACAATATTATTGCAGCTCCCACCATCTATGATGAAACGACACACTTGACCTTTCACTTTGCATCGGGACTGAAACAAATTATGGCGTTGTCCTTGTTCAGCAGCAACAAACTGAGTGGAAAGAACTCTTCTAACCACCAAATAAGGAGATGATCTATTCATTTTAGAAGGCTCCAAATCAGGAAAATCAGCAAGCAACTCATCAAAATCAGCACTAGTAATCTCATTAGAATATGGAGAAATAACATCTTCTATCATGTCACTGGGAGCAAAAGTTAGAATAGGTTGAATAGCTAAACAATTCAGACCTAGCTCAAAAGTACCATCCTCAGCTGAATACTCACAAGTGTCAAGAGTATGATCTGCAAAGACATTGTGAAACTCGTCCTCCTCTTCACTTTGTGAATCATATGAACCATCAGCAAGGGCAATAATCGTACGACGATTGGGACATTCAGCTTGCTTATGCCCATGACCACCACACTTAAAACACTCAATCTTGCTTGTATGCCTTGGGGCTGCAGTAGCAGAGGAGCTGGACTGAGTAGAGCTTACAGCTTTGCCTTTGGAATCAAAATGTTTGGAAGAAGTTGCACGAGATGTATGTGTGTGCACCCCTGACCCGTGCTGCTGTGACTGGCGCCATGAAGTAGCACTATTATGAGCTAAAAATGAAGCACGATCTTTATAAGATCCAGCAAGTTGTCGTTCTGCCCTTTTTGCAAAATGTACCAACTCAGTGAGACATGTGTAGTTTGTCATATCCACTTTATCAGCAATGGGCTTATTGAGGCCAACCAGAAATCGAGCCATTGTGGATTCCTCATCTTCAGTTATCCCTGTACGAAGTAAACACATTTCCAATTCTTGAAAATATTCATCAACAGTACGAGTACCTTGCACAAGACGTTTTAGCTTCAAATGTAGATCACGAGAGTAATATGCAGGAACAAAACGACGTCGCATTTCCCTCTTCATGTCTTCCCAAGTAATACGATCATGTCCAGCGCGTCGGAGTTCAGTACACACTTGATTCCACCAAGTGATTGCATAGCCTGAAAACTCAATTGCAGCAAGCTTTGCTTTCTTGACAGGAGGATAAGGATACAAATCAAAGATCTGTTCAACCTTAGTCTCCCACTCAAAATAATCATCAGCACTTTCTTTTCCATTAAATTTTGGAATAGACACTTTCACTTTGCTTAAACCATCATCATCAAGGCGACGGTGGCGGTCACGATAACCACGATGGCCACCATGGCGATGATCATCCATGTCAGACAACATATCATCATCACCATCATAATCTCGTCCACCTCGAACAGGAATGCGCCGAGCACGACCAAAATTAAGAAGACCATGACCACGCCCGCCACGTCCACGACCAGCGGGACGACGCGGTGGCTCATCCTCCTCGTCAATATCATCATCCTCATTTGGTGGCGGTTCTCGACGTGGTATGTTCAATTGGAGAGTTTGGAGCTGCTGCACCAAATCATTCATTTGTGTACGCAACTCCTGAAATTCCTCCACCGAAACAGCGGCACCATCTCCACGTCCTGCCATGTTAGTAGAGGAAAAAAAAAGGACAATATATATGCCATATGAAATCTCACTTCGGTCCGTTTAGATACACTGTTAGTTTCGGTGCAAGATAGGTGCACGGTTTGCACCTAAGGCACCACAGGATAAGAAACCATTTTGGATGCACCCGATGGTACTCCTAGGTCAATGTGCTCAAGTGAAAGCTTGGTTTGGTCTGTTTGGAGATAGTGCTAATCTTGATGCAAGATTGATGCACGGTTAGCATGGAACATATGGTATGCTCAGAAATCAATTAGGACGCACCTGATATAACTCTTTGATGATGTGTGTCATCTGGTATCTTGCTTCGTTTTGTTTAGAGACAGTGTTAGTTTTGGTAGAAGATATGTGCACGGTTTACGCCTAATGCACCATAGGCTAAGAAACCATTTTAGACGCACCCGATGGTACTCATAGTTGAAGTGGCTCAAGTGGAGGCTCGATTTGGTCTGTTCGGATATAGTGCTATTCTTGATGCAAGATAATTGTACAGGTGCATAGTTTGTGCCTAATGCACCATAGTCTAAGAAACCATTTTTGACGCACCTGTTTGTACTCCTAGATGAAGAGGCTCAAGTGGAAGCTCGGATCAGTGTGTTTGGAGATAGTGCTAATTTTGATGCAAGATAGGTGCACAGTTTGCATGGAACATACCATATGCTTGGTGTCGGTGTTTTCCCCCGGGGGTCACACCAACGAGTAAATTTGTATGCGTGCTCGCTTTTCCTGATGGTGATGCAAAAAGACACAAAGATTTATCCTGGTTCGGGCAAGAGAAGGGCCTACGTCCAGCGGGGGGGAGAGTTTGTATTATTTTGCACCTAAGTGCTTGTACAGGGGTGAATACAAGCGTGGTATGGATGGAGTATGAGTGAAATCGCTCTACTGTGTATGGCTTGTGTGTTCGGTGATGTTGTCTTGGGTTTTTTGTATCCGGTCCCGGGCCTCCCCCTTTATAGTTCCAAGGAGAGACCTAGGGTACATGTATAGGCGCCAGAGCAGGGGTCGATAGAGGTATGGCGCGCTGACCTACTCGAGGCCTCCGTACCGGCGTGGTTTTGAGCCGTCTTGTCCCGGTAGCTTGATGATGATTACGCGTGCCCCGGTATCCCGCTCTGCGCGCCGTGCTGGGCCTGTTTATCTGTTGCATGCTTGTACGTCGCGGCAGCATCTGCGTAGGAGTGGTTGAGGCGCTGTCACTCGACGCTCGACCCTTCCTTGGGAAGGAAACATGTCTACTCGAGGGTCAGGTGCCGTATAACGCCTGGTTAGCTAGAGCGCTGACCTTGGGCGTCTCGAGGGGGATTTTGATTAGACACCTGCTTATTTGGTGGGGAAGGCTGCAAAAAGAATGATGAGACGGATGCCTGTTCCCTATCACGCTTCCCGTGACTGGCGGGTTAGGTGAGAACGCGACAGGCGCATTAAATGCCCTGGTTCCCGTGCCCACGTCAGGCGGCAGACGGCGTCCTTACGCTCGACGCCTTCTGATTCGCTCGAGCCTGTTTCTATGTTCGACTGTAGCTGGTGCTCGAGCCCTGATCGATTCGTAGGACGCTCTTTCCATGTTCGAGACTATGACCGTCGAGGACCGTACGCGTGACTAGGTAAAGCGTCGAGTCGGAGGCCTCGACTTGCGTACGGGCACTCTCGTTATGCACATCAGTTGGGGTACCCCTTACTGATATCCTCGACAGTAGCCCCCGAGTCTCCATTTGAGCGCTAGCGCTCGAGTGGAGGCTATATTTTGTGGTCGAGTTTCCGTGGGGGCACGCGAGCGACCCCGTGGGGGTAGCCCCCGAGCCCTTGAAGGGGTTTTTGACTCTTTCGAGGGTTATATCGCCTAATTCGCAGAAACGCTCTTGACACCTGTGGTGGAAGGCTCTGATTGGCTTGTTTTGCGCGGAGGTCTCGACGTACTCTCGATAGAGCGAGCGTCATCCACCCCAGATTGAGCTCCTAGCGGGTGATCCAAGTGAGAACCTGTGCCCCTTTCGAGGGGTCAGCTGTAGCCCGGAGGCATTCCCATAAAGCGGGGTCGACGTGGTCGGGGATGCTGGTCTCGTTCGATAGAGTCCAGTGGCTTGATGCCTCCCTTCGGGGGGATTCCTCTCGACCGTCTCAACCCCACCTTGGATATCCCCAGCGAGTTCTCGAGGCGTGCCTCGATTTTCGACCACTCGTCGGGCATCCCTGACTCTGGCGCTCGAGATCGGCTGTCGAACCCTTTCGGCGGGTCAGCCTGCGACCTCTCGAGACTTTTATGGGTACGTACCTTAGCTTACAGGGGAATGAAAAGGACCGCGACGGTTCACCTTTTTGCCCGTTGGGCGCGTCTTTTCAGGCAGGAGCCGTCGTGACACTGTATCGGCACAGAATTCGTAGCGTCCCGTCTGTGAGGAGGAAGAAGACTGTTAGGCGGCGCATTTATGGGGGGAGTTACCGTGTTTATCAGATCTATCCGTTGGTGGGTTGCCGTCTATAAATATCCCGTGGCCTTGCTGCCGTTCTCCCTTCCGCCTTCTGCCTCCATTCTTGCCTCAGATCCCTTGCCCCCTTACGCGCGCGCACCCTCGTTCACCAGTGAAGTCGCCTCTCTCCCACCTGAAGATGCCTGTGAGGCTCATCGCCGCTGACGACTGGCGCCTGTCATCGACGATGGAGCGCCGGTTGTTAGAGCTCGAGAGGGAGGGGCTCCTACGCCCTCGTACTTCGTCGTCACAGCCAGAGTGGATCGCGCCGGCAGCGGACCATTAGGAGCCCAGACCGCCCACGGGCTATGTGGTCTCATTCGCCAAATTCCACCGCCACGGCCTGGGCGCTCCTCCGAGTCGCTTCATGTGGGCGCTCTGCCATCACTACAGGGTGGAGCTCCAGCACTTCTCCCCAAACGCCATCACCGTCGCGGCGGTCTTTGCCGCGGTGTGTGAGGGCTATTTGAGGATGATGCCCCACTGGGATTTGTGGCTCCACCTGTACCGGGGCGAGCTTTTCAATGCTCCCACCGGGACTACTGGTGTGAGGAAACCCGTGCGGGCCGGGTGCCTCAATTTGGTGCTGAAGACAGGCAAGACGGAGAGGCCGCACGAGTACATCCCGGTCGGATTGTCATCGAACCATTCCGGATGGGACTCCCAGTGGTTCTACCTGCGGAACGATGATGGCCTCCTTCCTGCCTACACCGGCCGCTTAATCTCGGAGCGCCCGGACAACTGGACGTACGGTGTCGTCCAAGTTCACCAGTCGCGACTCGACCCCCTCCTCGACGCCTTGAAGAAATTACGCATGGAAGGCCTGACCGCAGCTCTCGTCCTCTCGGCCGTCCATCATCGGAGGGTTCTCCCGTTGATGTCTGTGCCGCTGAGGATGGACGAGATGGGTCCCGGCGTTTCATCCCGGGATCTCGAGGCGTGCCGGATGTCCAACGAGGCTCTGGCGGACGATGAGGTCGCGGCCCGAGTCAGGGCGGCTGTCGCTGGTGACTTTAGGGCAGAGCATGTCAACGGCTTCCCTATGAGGCCCGACGTGGGGTCAATTGACCTGGTAAGCCTCTACGACCCCGATTCTCGATTCTCTTCGATCTTTCTTAAGACTCGTCCTCACTCTCGTAGGGACCGATCGACGTCCGATCCTTGAGGCTTCCAGTAAAGGAGGACGAGGTCGATCGCGACAAGCGGCGCCAGTCCGCTGAAAAGCAGAAGTCCGCAAAGGACTCGGAAAAGAAAAAGGAGAAGAAGAAGAATCTCGATCGCCAAGCGTTAGAGGCGCGTCGAGCAAAGTCTAGGCAAAGGGGGGAGCCTGAAGAAGAATCCCCCAATGAGGATGAGGGCGATGATGGTGGTGACGATAGCGACGATTCGGAGGGAATGGCGTCCCGTCTCGACCGGATCCTCGAGGGTCCGCCTCGTGCCGACGCCGATGCCCCGCGGACGGGAGCACCAAATGAGGAACCAAGCGGGTATCTTGAGAGGCAGCAGAGGGGGTCGTCCCCTCGCCGCTCCCGTGCCGATATCCCTCCCGCGCCGGCTCAAAGTCGGTCCGTCCCGCGCCTCCAACCTCCCCCTGCACCAAAGGCGGGCGACCGGGCCAAGCCCCAGGCGACGGGGCCGTTGACCCGTGGCCGTGCCGCGGCCTCCGGCAAGGGGGAAACAAGCTACAGGAGCTCCAGCCCTGGCGCTCGTCAGGCGGGAGACGCCGAGCTGAGGCCTGCGCCCACTCGTGAGGGGCCTGGAGCCTCAACGCGGGGCGGTTTGAGGCCTGCCGGTCGAGGTACCGGCAGGCGGGCCGTCCTCCCTGTGGGGTAAGGTCTTCGACACTATGATTCTCATCTTCCTATGTCTTTATGTCTTCTCGTGTAACGACTTCTTTCGTGCCCGTTTAGGTTGAAGCGGACGCTCGAGCAGGCCCAGCCCTCGTTAGCCAAAAGGCTTAAAGTAGGAGCGGCCTCCAAAGGTTCAGGTTAGCGGCTCATTCCCATCGTTATGGGACTTGTGTTGTTCTTACATCGATCATCGTGACGACTGACATTTGCTTTTGTGTGTTTTACAAGCTCCTCCGACCCTCGACCACCAACTGGTGCCGAGAGCGCCCCGCCTCGTCCCTTGGTGGGTGAATCTGCCCCATCGTCGCCAAAGCGGGTCGAGGCACTTCCCCCACAAGGGTAGGAGGTAGCCCCCGAGCCTCCCCGATCTGGGGTCGAGGGGGATCCTATCACTATAAGTGATGGGTCTGGTGGCAACGGGTCCTCGAAGGACGCTCGCCCTATGGACGAGGAGGCCCAGACCTCTCTCGCCGCGAAGCGGACGCCCTGGCCTGCCGGGCTTCGCTCCGTCGAGGAGCAGAGGAAGGAGGAGGAGGAGGAGCGCGAGCAGGAGACACGGCGGCTGCCGCAGTAGGAGCAGCGGCTGCAGCAGAAAGAAGGAGAGGAAGGGCATCCGCCAGCAGGTCCCCAGCTCGAGGAGCTGCTGGAGCAGGATCGTCAACCGGAGGGGCCAGCAATGGGAGGAACTGCTCAAGCCTCCCTCTCACAGTCCGCCCCAACCAGTGCCACCAGCGCCGTAAGAGCCTGGAAACCAGGAGGAGGGTCTGCCAGTTTTCAGTCCTCCAACCTCGGCGTGGCTCCGTCCAGGGGCGCCCGCCTCGATCCCAGCAGAGTCGGGGCGGGCGGACGGCGTGGTCGCGCTCGCTTGTATGATGCACACCCCCGTTGACCCCCAATCCGAGATCAGGCGTACGATCTATGGCATGGATGGAATCGCTCCGGGATTCCTTCGAGAGCGTCGGTCGTGGGAGGACCGCATTCCCGCTGAGGAGGACGAGGCTGGAACATCAAGTGCTGGTGGAGGCAGCGAGACCGGGACCTGGAAGACGGTGGACGACGATGGGCGGTTCCCCTCCCTCGTTGACTTGTTCCTGCGCCACGGGGGGTCGCTCGAGACCGTCGAGGAGCTCATTCGAGGCGTCAAGGCGCGCGCCGACTAGGAGATGGAGAACTGGTGCCCCGACCGGATCCGCATCCGGGCTTCCAACGATCCGTCTGAACCCAACATCTTCCTAGACGACCGGAATGAGGCTAAAAAGTGGCAGCACGTCGAGGAGCTTCGCCTCTGGATGAAGCATACGGTGGGGCTCCTGTCCGACGTTGTTAACAACGGGCTCGGACCGGCCTACTTTGTAAGTATTTTTCGGCTTTAATCCGTATAACACGTTTGGTTTTGTGTCCTAACTGCTCAATCGCTGTCTCGCAGGACCTGAAAGAAACTTCTCGCATTAAATCGAGCTTCATCCACGCCACGAGAGGCGGCAGGGAACAACTCCCTCTCCTCAAGGACAAACTCCTAGAGTCGTAGGAGAAACTCCTCAAGGCCTATAAGGAGCTTTTGGCGCACGAGGAGGAGAAGAAGGAGAGGGTGGCCGCCCTGGCTGAGGCTCGGGAGGCCTCGAGGAAGGTGGTGGAGGAGGCCACGCTGTTGAGGGAGCGGGCCATGATGGTCGAGGAAGTCGCGTCCAAGGCCCAGAAGGAGGCCTTGTCTTACAAGAACGCTGTCGCTAACCTGGACGAGGAGAAGGGCCTTCTCAAGACTGAACTTGCCTCCACCCGAGAATCCTTTCAAAGAATGAAGGTGGAGTGTGTGAATGGCGAGATCGCCAGGAGCGCCGCGGAGGAGGCTAAAAAGAAGGCTATTGAGGATCTCGAGGCGGAGCGGGTTCGATCTCGCAGCCTCTCTGACGACGTCGATCATCTGAAGAGAGCGCTGTTGGAAAAAGATGGGGCCATCGCGCAAGCCGGCAAGGCGATCGAGGATCTGCGCGTCGCCAACACCGAGCTGGTGTGCTCCCATAAGGAGATCGAGAGGGCCAACACCAACTTGGTTGGCGAGAACACGGTTTTAGAGGAGAGCATTCGTGGTACGTTTCTACTATCGAGTTTCTTTTCTGAGGTGTGCTTGGTGTTAGCTAATTTCTTCGTGTTGTTCTTTGCGGGGCTTAAAGACGAGCTACTAGCCGCCCAAGTCGAGGCCCGCTCCACTAAGGCTCAGCTTGAGGGGGAGGTCGCTTTGAATGGTCGGCTACGGACCGCAATAAGCGACCTCTCGGCCTCCTGGGAGCTCGAGCCTGTTGACGAATCGAGGGAGGAGGCTCGAGGCGACGCGCTGGTCGATCAGCTGTGCTACCTGGGCGCAACGCTGAGGGATCGAGTGCGGGACGCTCTTCATGTTGGAGTGAAGCGGGCGTTGGCGGTAGTCTGCTCAGGCTTTTCTTACGACATGGAGGTGGTGTCCCACGGCTTTGTCACCGACATCTCCAAGACTGATGCGGAGAACGAGGAGAGGCTCCACGCCTTGATCGATGATGCGGAGGTCCCTGGGGAACGGTTAGCCAAGCTGTTCGAGCCGGAAGTGCTTCCTCCTGAGACTAGCTCGGGTGCGGACGAGGGTGGTGAGGGCTGAGATTCAGACTGAGGCCTGTGAGCCTGCTCTGGGTGCCTAGGCTCCTTGTATAGTACTTTGACGTTCTATCTTATGTAATATTGTGTTTTTAAGTGACTTATAAGATCTATGAATGTTTGCCTGTCTTTCCGCTCGAGGCTCCTTTGTTTTCCCTTTGCGCCTATGTTTGTATTCCTCGTTTGGTCTTTTGTTTAAGGAAATCTCGATTGCCTCAAGGGTGAGGAAGCGAGTAGAGTTTCCGTAGCTCGGGGGCGTAGGAGTTCTCAGGCTCGTTGTTTCTCGGCCCTTAGGGGGCTCGAGGTGCCTCTACAACTCGACCTTACGAGGTTTACTGATAGGAACGAAAGAATTATTTGGTTTTTTCGGCGCTTGGGGGGGTCCCCTTGCTAGCCCCCGAGGGGGTATCGACTATGATGGGTCATAGTTGGTACTCCCTTCTAACGTCGAGGTTTCGGCCCATGAAAAAGTAAATTACTCGCGGGAAAGATCTTATTCATTCATGCATTCATTTATAAGGCCTTTGGTACAGAATGTACATGGGAACATAAAAGCTTTGAAATTCTAGGGGTAGAATCGACGTAGCTGTTCGATGTTCCACGCGTTGGTGAAGATCGCCCCCTTTTCATCCGCGAGCTTGTATGTCCCTGGCTTCAGTACCTCGGCCACCACGTATGGGCCCTCCCAAGGTGGAGTCAGTTTGTGGCGTCCTTGGTTGCTTTGCCGCCGCCGTAGGACAAGATTGCCCACGTTCATGTCTCTCTTGCCCACGTGCTTGACGTGGTAGCGTCGAAGCTTTTGTTGGTATCTGGCGGAGTTGAGGAGGGCCATGTCTCGAGCTTCCTCGAGTTGGTCGACCGTATTCTCTTGAGTCTCTTTATTTGATTGCTCATTGAATGATTTGAGTCACAGGGATCCATACTCGAGGTCCGTCGGGAGCACGGCCTCAGAGCCGTAGACCATGAAGAATGGGGTGTATTTTGTGGCCCTGCTTGGCGTCGTCCTTAAGCTCCATAGGACCGAAGAAAGCTCCTCGACCCATTTCTTACCAAATTTCTTCAAGCGGTTGTAGATCCTTGGTTTGAGCCCCTGCAAAATCATGCCGTTGGCGGGCTCGACCTGGCCGTTGGTTCGAGGATGGGCCACTGCAGACCAGTTCACACGGATGTGATGCCGATCGCAGAAGTCCAAGAACTTTTTGCCGATGGAGTGCCGTTGTCGGTGATGATGACGTTGGGAATCCCAAACCGGTGGATGATGTCGGTGAAGAAAAGGACGGCTTGCTCGGAGCGGATGTTTGTGATGGGTCGAGCCTCGATCCATTTGGAGAATTTGTCGATGGCAACCAACAAATGGGTGTACCCCCTGCTGCCTTCTGTAGGGGTCCTACTAAGTCGAGCCCCCATACCGCAAACGGCCACGTGATGGGGATCATTTGGAGAGCGTGGGCGGGCAGATGCATCCGCTTGGCGTAGAATTGGCACCCATGACACGAGCGCACGAGCTCGATGGCGTCAGCTACGGCCGTTGGCCAGTAGAAGCCTTGTCGGAAAGCATTCCCTACGAGAGTCCGTGGAGCAGCATGGTGGCCACAAGCCCCCGAGTGTAGATCCTCGACAAGTTTTTGGCTTTCCTCTATGGTGATGCAACGCTGCAGGATCCCTGTCGGGCTTCGTCGGTATAGCTCATTGCCTTCGCCGTAGATTACGTATGATTTGGCCCGTCGAGCGATACGGCAGGCCTCGGATCGATCTTCTGGCAACTCGCAACGAATTAGGCAGTCGAGGAATTAGGCAGCCGAGGAGCGGTGTCCGTTTGCTGGGTGGGGGAGGCTTCGACGCCAGCCCCCGAGCCCAAGTCGACGGATGGCTCGTGTAGATCTCTCGAGAACGCGTCAGGTGGGACCGTGCCTCGAGTCGACGCGATCTTAGCGAGTTCGTCGGCCGCCTCGTTGTAGCGTCGGGCGATGTGGACGAGCTCGAGGCCGTGGAACTTATCCTCGAGTCGACAGACCTCCTTGCAGTACGCCTCCATTTTCGGGTCATGGCAGTTCGAGGCCTTCATCACTTGGTCGATGACGAGCTGGGAGTCACCTCGAACGTCGAGGCGTCAGACTCCTAACTCGATGGTGATCTTCAGACCATTGACAAGGGCCTCGTACTCCGCGATGTTATTGGATGCAGCAAAATGAATCCTGATGACATACCTCATATGAACGCCTAGGGGCAAGATGAATAGCAGGCCCGCCCCAGCTCCCGTCTTCATGAGAGACCCGTCGAAATACATCGTCCATAGCTCTGCCTGAATTTGAGCCAGGGGGAGCTGGGAGTCTGTCCATTCCGCGACGAAATCCACTAGGGCTTGTGACTTGATAGCATTGCGGGGCGCATAAGTGAGGGTCTCACTCATGAGCTCGACCGACCACTTAGCGATTCTCCTCGTGGCCTCCCGACTCTCGATGATCTCGCCCAAAGGGAAGGATGAGACCACCGTGATAGGGTGGCCGAGGAAGTAATGTTGCAGCTTGCGTCGGGCGAGGATCACGGCGTAGATTAGCTTCTGGACCTGCGAATACCATGCCTTCGTCTCCGAGAGCAGCTCGCTGATGAAATAGACTGGCCTCTGGACCGGCAGCGCATGCCCCTCCTCTTGCCTCTCGACCACCACCGCCGCACTGACGACCTGAGTCGTCGCGGCAACGTACAGAAGCAGAGGTTCTGCGGGTTGAGGTGGGACCAGGACTGGTGGAGAGGTCAGCGCTTTCTTCAAGTTATCGAGGGCTTCCTCGGCCTCGGGGGTCCAAGAGAAACGCTCGGCTTTTTTTAAGAGCCGATATAGTGGCAGCGCCTTATGTCCTAACCTCGAGATGAAACGACTCAGCGACGCCAAACATCCCGTGACCTTTTTCACTCCCTTGACGTCTCGGATTGGCTCCATTCTCGTGATTTCCGAGATTTTCTCGGGGTTGGCCTCGATGCCACGTTGGGAGACTATGTATCCCAGGAGCATGCCTCGGGGGACACCAAAGACGCACTTCTCGGGATTGAGCTTGATCTTGTTGGCGCGTAAGCAACTGAAAGCGATCTCGAGATCCTGAGTCAGGTCTCCTCGTTTTTTTGACTTGACGACGATGTCGTCGACATAGGCCTCTACCATCGACCCTATATGTTTTCCGAACACGTGGAGCATGCATTGCTGGTATGTAGCTCCCGCGTTTCGAAGCCCGAACGGCATGGTTACATAGCAATACATCCCAAAAGGCGTGATGAAAGAGGTCACGAGCTGGTCGGACTCTTTCATTTTTATTTGGTGGTAACCAGAATAAGCATCAAGGAAAGAAAGGGTTTCACATCCCGCAGTAGAATCAACGATTTGATCGATACGTGGTAAAGGAAAAGGAACTTTCGGACATGCTTTATTTAAACTCGTATAATCAACACACATCCTCATTTTTCCATTCTTTTTCTTAACAAGTATAGGATTTGCTAACCAGTCAGGATGGTGAACCTCCTTGATGAATCCGGCCATCAAAAGCTTGTGGATTTCCTCGCCAATGATCTTGCGCTTCTCTTCGTCGAAGCGATGTAGCCGCTGCTTCACTGGCTTGGAACCGGCTCGAATTTCCAAGGAGTGCTCGACGACTTCCCTCGGTATGCCTGGCATGTCCGAGGGACTTCATGCAAACATGTCGGCGTTCGCACGGAGAAAGTCGACGAGCACGACTTCCTATTTGGGGTCGAGGTCGGCGCTGATCGTCAGCGCCTTGCCATCGGAGCCGTTGGAGTCGAGTGGGATCTTCTTTGTTCCTTCTGCTGGCTCGAAACTGCCCGCGTGGTGCTTGGGCTTTGGAGCCTCTGCGGCCAAGGCCTCGAGCTTCGAGGCGAGCTCGGTGGAACTCTCGATGGCTTCCCCATATTCGACGCACTCGACGTCGCATTCGTATGCTTGCTCATAGGAGGAGCTGACGGTGATGACCCCCTTTGGCTCGGGCATCTTCAACTTTAGGTAGGTGTAATTGGGGATAGCCATGAATTTGGCGTAACCCGGGCACCCGATGATGGCGTGGTACGTTCCTCGGAACCCCACCACCTCAAAGGTGAGGGTCTCCTTTCTGAAGTTGGCCGCTGTGCCAAAGCAGACCGGTAGGTCGATTCGACCTACCGGTAACGCCTTCTTCCCAGGTACGACACCATGGAAGCCTCCGGTGCTTGGTTGGAGCTGCGCCCTGTTGATGCCGAGGAGGTCGAGGGTCTCGAGGTAGATGATGTTCAGGCTGCTGCCGCCGTCCATCAGCACCTTTGAGAGTCTGGTGTTGACGATGATGGGGTCGACGACGAGTGGGTAGACGCCAGGGGCGACTACCTTGTCGGGGTGGTCGTCTCGGTCAAAGGTGATGGGGGTGCTCGACCAGCTGAAATACTAAGGCACTGCCATCCTGGTCGCAAAGACTTCACGACGTTCCCTCTTGCGTTGCCTTGCGGACAGCTGCGTCGAGGGCCCGCCGTAGATCATGTAGCAGTCGTGGACGGCTGGGAAACCGTCGTCGTCTTTGCAGTCCCCCTTGTCGCCGCTCTTTTCTTTCTTCAAGTCGTCACGCGCATCCTTCTTGAACCCCAGACCGTCGAAATGCTTTTTCAGCATACGGCAGTCCTCGAGCTTGTGGTTTGCCCCTCCCTTATGGTAAGGGCAAGGCTCCTTTAGCATTTTGTCGAAGATGGCCCCCTCTGGGGGGCCTCGAGGCCTTTTGCGCTCCATGGCAGCGACGAGATCGTCGTCGAGGTCCTCCCGCTGGAACGGCCATGTTTTCTTCTTCTTTTTGTTCTTCTTGGGTCCTCGACTAGGGCCCTCACCGTCATCGGCTGACGGCTTGCCTTTCTTTCCCTCGTAGCTGAAGAAGGCGCCGACAGCTTCTTCCCCTGCAGCGTAGTTCGCCACTACGTCCATTAGCTTGTCGACGGTCTGAGGACGATTTCTGCCTAACTCCCGCACCAAATCTCGACTGGTGGTGCCTGAGACAAAGGCCAGGATGACGTCGTTGTCGGGGATGTGTGGCAGCTCGGTGCGCTATTTCGAGAAGCGTCGAGCGTACTCTCGGAGTGTTTCTCCTGACTTCTGCTTGCATTTGCTGAGGTCCCACGAGTTGTCGGGCCGTATGTAGGTCCCTTTGAAATTACCCTCGAACACCCTGACCATCTCGACCCAATCGTAGATCTGGTTGGCCGGGAGCTCCTCGAGCCATCTGCGGGCGGTGTCGGAGAGGAAGAGCGGCAGCTGTCGGATGATGGCTCGATCGTCCCCTCGAGCGCCACCCAGCTGACAGGCTAGCCTGAAATCGGCCAGCCATAGCTCTGGCTTGGTTTCGCCGTTGTATTTTGCAATGCTAGTCGGGGGTCCGAACGGGCTGGGCAGCGGCGTGCTGCGGATTGCCCTGCTGAACACCCGAGGGCTCGGTGGCTCAGGGGCCATTTGGTCCTCGTCGCTGTCGTATCTCCCGCCGCGGTGGGCGCTGTAACCGCGCTCTTCTGCGTCCCCGTAACGACGGCGACGATTTTCCTCGATGTCGCGTCGTGCGTCGTGTCGTCGTTGGTCGTCGACGGGGAGGACGAGCATGGTCTTTTTCCCTCGAGGGGGTGGCTGCTGATGGACTGACACCTCTTTTTCATTCTGAGCTTTCTCGTCACGCTTTTCTGTAGCTGCCCCTCGACGTCGGGAGGCCGAGCTTTCTGCTTGCTGAACTGCCGCCACCTGGAGCAGAGTCTGCACCTCGTCTCTGATGCGCCATGCTTGGGAGTTCAAGGGCTCGGGCATATTACGCAGCAGCATTGTCACCGCCACGACGTTCTGGCCTACTCGAGGGAAACGGCTGACGGGCTGCTCGGGCTCTTCGTCTCCGACGATCTGCCTATGTACCTCTCGAGCCCGTCCGCGGACACTTCCGCCAGGTGGGTAAGGTAGGTCTTGCTCGAGGATCTGCTCAAGTAGAACAAGACGCTCGCGATCCTCGTCAAGCTTTGCCTTGAGCTCTCGTAGCTGCGCAATTTGTGCGGCTCTGTCTTCCTGTGGAGGCGGGTCGACCTGTCCGTCGTTCCCAGGCGTCCTGGGGTCTTCCCTCGTTGCAGGGGCTCGACCACCAGCAACGGCGTCTTGCGTATCGTCGGTAGTTTCTATCGCCCCATCGATATGGAAGCACTCCCTAGTCGGGTCGTAGCTGTCGGACTCAGAGCCAGAGTCCGGCTCGGCGGCGTAGAAGCATCCGCGTCCTTCCTCCAGCAGCCGCTGCCTGAGGGAGGTAATCATGTACCGCCTAGGGCCTAGGCGGCGGAGGCCTCGTACCTGCGAGAAGTCTGGCAGCTCGGTCGTCTGTGGTCGTGCTCCATTGTCGCGTTGGAGGACCATTGGTCTCTCCACGTACGTCTGGGCGTTTGGACATATCGTCCTGGCAAGCGAT
This sequence comes from Sorghum bicolor, assembly GCF_000003195.3. NCBI lineage: Eukaryota > Viridiplantae > Streptophyta > Magnoliopsida > Poales > Poaceae > Sorghum > Sorghum bicolor. Next base: position 33,901,626 of record NC_012871.2, read on the forward strand.
GCCGCGGCGTTGTCTAGCCCGAACGACAGCGCTCTTCTTGTGGCGAACAACCCGTGTGGAAGCAGCGTAGCGGTGGGGGAGAGCGCGCGGGGCGCGTCATATCCTGTCGTCGTGCGATCCTCGTGGCGTTGGGCCGTCATACCCACGGTTTCGACGCGCGGGGCTATCGGCTCCTGTGCCACCTCCTGCCTGGCACAAACTGTCAGTCGCGACGAGGCAGAAGGGCGACGGTGGTGTTGTCCACGCCTCTTCTTGGGCGGGGAGGCGTGGTGGCGAGGACGTCTCGGGGCCCTCAACCGTGTTGGCGCAACGCGGACTCCTCCCGATCCTTTGATCAAGAGCAAGATCATGTCATAGCCGGAGCCAGTAGACATGAACTCGAGACTCCCAAACCAATTCACCGTGGAGCACGGAATCGGCGAAACGAGAGTGGCCATCTGGAAAGGAATGGGAAATCGGTGAAAAACACGCAGGACCCCTACCTGGCACGCCAACTGTCGGTGTTTTCCCCCGGGGGGTCACACCAACGAGTAAATTTGTATGCGTGCTCCCTTTTCCAGATGGTGATGCAAAAAGATACAAAGATTTATCCTGGTTCGGGCAAGAGAAGGGCTTACGTCCAGCGGGGGGAGAGTTTGTATTATTTTGCACCTAAGTGCTTGTATAGGGGTGAATACAAGCGTGGTATGGATGGAGTATGAGTGAAATCGCTCTACTGCGTATGGCTTGTGTGTTCGGTGATGTTGTCTCGTGTTTTTTGTATCCGCTCCCGGGCCTCCCCTTTTATAGTTCCAAGGAGAGACCTAGGGTACATGTATAGGCGCCAGAGTAGGGGTCGATAGAGGTATGGCGCGCTGACCTACTCGAGGCCTCCGTATCGGCGTGGTTTCGAGCCGTCTTGTCCTGGTAGCTTGATGATGATTACACGTGCCCCGGTATCCCGCTCTGCGCGCCGTCCTGGGCCTGTTTATCTGCTGCATGCTTGTACGTCGCGGCAGCATCTGCGTAAGAGTGGTTGAGGCGCTGTCACTCGACGCTCGACCCTTCCTTTGGAAGGAAACATGTCTACTCGAGGGTCAGGTGCCGTATAACGCCTGGTTAGCTAGAGCGCTGACCTTGGGCGTCTCGAGGGGGGTTTTGATTAGATATCTCGACCCATTCCCTGCAACCTGCCGTGCTCTAGCTTATTTGGTGGGGAAGGCTGCAAAAAGAATGACGAGACGGATGCCTGTTCCCTATCACGCTTCCCGTGACTGGCGGATTAGGTGAGAACGCGACAGGCGCATTAAATGCCCTGGTTCCCGTGCCCGCGTCAGGTGGCAGATGGCGTCCTTACGCTCGACGCCTTCTGATTCGCTCGATCTTGTTTCTGTGTTCGACGGTAGCTGGTGCTCGAGCCCTGATCGATTCGCAGGACGCTCTTTCCGTGTTCGAGACTATGACCGTCGAGGACCGTAAGCGTGACTAGGTAAAGCGTCGAGTCGGAGGCTCAAGTGGAGGCTCGATTTGGTCTGTTCGAATATAGTTCTAATCTTGATGCAAGATAGTTGTACAGTTTGCATGGAACGTACCATATGTTAAGAAATCAATTTGGACACACCCAATGGAACCCCTAGATAACGTGTGTCATATGGAATCTCGCTTCGGTCTGTTTGGAGAGAGTGTTAGTTTCGGTGCAAGATAGGTGCATAGTTTGTGCCTAATGCACCATAGTTTAAGAAACCATTTTTTATGCACTATTTGGTATTCTTGGGTGAAGAGGCTCAAGTGGAAGCTTGGTTCGGTTAGTTTGGAGATAGTGCTGATCCTTATGCAAGGCAGGTGCATGGTTTGCACAGAACATACCTTATGCTTGGAAATCAATTTGGATGCACCCGATGGAACTCCTTGATGACGTGTGTCATATGGAATCTCGCTTTGGTCGATTTAGAGACATTGTTAGTTTTGGTGCAAGATAGGTGCACCGTTTGCACCTAATGCACCATAGTCTAAGAAACCATTTTGGACGCACTTGTTCGTACTCCTAGGTGAAGGGGCTCAAGTGGATGCTCGGTTTGGTCTGTTTGGAGATAGTGCTAATCTTGATGCAAGTTAGGTGCATGGTTTGCATGGAAAATACAATGTGCATGGAAATCAATTTGGATGCACGCGATGGAACTCCTTGATGCCTTGTGTCATATGGAATCTCACTTTGGTCTATTTAGAAATAGTGTTAGTTTCGGTGCAATATATGTGCATGGTTTGCGCCTAATGCACCATTGTTGGTACTTCAATGAAGAGGCACAAGTGGAAGCTCGGTTTGATCTGTTTGGAGATAGTGCTTATCTTGATGTAAGATAGGTGCATGATTTGCAAGGAACATACCATATGCATAGAAATCAATTTGGACGCACCCAATGGAACTCCTAGAAGACGTGTGTCATATGGAATCTTGCTTCGGTCCGTTTGTAGACATTGTAAATTTTAGTGCAAGATAGGTGCACAGTTTGCGCCTAATGCACTATTGTCTAAGAAACCATTTTGGCCGCACTATTGTGTACTCTTGGGTGAAGAGGCTCAAGTGGAAGCTTGGTTCGGTCAGTTTGGAGATAGTTCTAATCCTTATGCAAGGTAGGTGCATGGTTTCCATGGAACATACTATATGCTTGGAAATCAATTTGGATGCACCCGATGGAACACCTTGACAACGTGTGTCATATAGAATCTCGCTTCGGTCCAGTTGGAGACAATGTTAGTTTCGGTGCAAGATACGTGCACAGTTTGCACCTAATGCACCATAGTCTAAGAAACCATTTTGGACGCACTTGTTGGTACTCCTAGGTCAAGGGGCTCAAGTGGATGCTCGGTTCGGTCTGTTTGGAGATAGTGTTAATCTTGATGCAAGACAGGTGCACGGTTTCATGGAACATACCAAATGCTTGGAAATCAATCTCGACGCACATGATGGAACTCCTAGATATCATGTGTCATACAAAATCTTGCTTTGGTCTGATTGGAGATAATGTTAGTTTTGGTGCAATACAGGTGCAAGGTTTGCACATAATGCAGCATAGGCTAAGAAACCATTTTGGACGCACCCGATGGTACTCCTAGGTAATAGGCTCAAGTGAAAGCTTGGTTTGGTCTGTTTGGAGATAGTGCTAATCTTGATGCAAGATAGATGCACGGTTTGCATGGAACATATGATATGCTCAGAAGTCATTTAGGACACACCTGATATAACTCCTTGATGATGTGTGTTATATGGTATCTTGCTTCGTTTCGTTCAGAGACAGTGTTAGTTTTGGTAGAAGATATGTGCAAGGTTTACGCCTAATGCACCATAGGCTAAGAAACCATTTTAGACGCACCCGATGGTACTCATAGTTGAAGTGGCTCAAGTGGAGGCTCGATTTGGTCTGTTCGGATATAGTGCTAATCTTGATGCGAGATAGTTGTACAGTTTGCATGGAACGTACCATATGTTAAGAAATCAATTTGGACGCACCCAATGGAACTCCTAGACGACGTGTGTCATATGGAATCGCGCTTCGGTCTGTTTGGAGATAGTGTTAGTTTCGGTGCAAGATAGGTGCATAGTTTGTGCCTAATGCACCATAGTCTAAGAAACCATTTTTGACGCACCTGTTTGTACTCCTAGATGAAGAGGCTCAAGTAGAAGCTCGGTTCGGTCTGTTTGAAGATAGTGCTAATCTTGATGCAAGATAGGTGCACGGTTTGCATGTAACATACCATATGCTTGGAAATCAATTTGGATGCACCTGATGGAACTCCTTGATGACGTGTGTCATATGGAATCTCTCTTTGGTCTATTTAGAAACAATGTTAGTTTCGGTGCAAGATATGTGCATGGTTTGCGCCTAATGCACCATAGTTTAAGAAACCATTTTGGAAGCACCTGTTGGTACTTCGGTGAAGAGGCTCAGTGGAAGCTCGGTTTGATTTGTTTGGAGATAGTGCAAATCTTGATGCAAGATACATGATCTGCATGGAACATAACATATGCTTAGAAATCAATTTGGACGGACCCAATGAAACTCCTGGATGACGTGTGCCATATGGAATCTTGCTTCGGTTCGTTTGAAGACATTGTAAGTTTTAGTGCAAGATAGGTGCACAGGTTGCGCCTAATGCACCATAGTCTAAGAAACCTTTTTGGACGCACTGTTTGGTACTCCTGGGTGAAGAGGCTCAAGTGGAAGCTTGGTTTGGTCAGTTTGGAGATAGTGCTCAGCCTTATGCAAGGTAGGTGCATGGTTTGCGTGGAACATACCATATGTTTGGAAATCAATTTTGATGCACCCGATGGAACTCCTTGATGACGTGTGTCATATGGAATCTCTCTTCGGTCCATTTGGCGACATTGTTAGTTTTGATGCAAGATAGGTGCACGGTTTGCACCTAATGCACCATAGGATAAGAAACCATTTTGGACGCGCCCGATGGTACTCCTAGGTCAAGGTGCTCAAGTGAAAGCTTGGTTTGGTCTGTTTGGAGATAGTGCTAATCTTGATGCAAGATAGATGCACGGTTAGCATGGAACATATGATATGCTCAGAAATCAATTAGGACGCACCTGATATAACTCCTTGATGATGTGTGTCATATGGTATCTTGCTTCGTTTTGTTTAGAGACAATGTTAGTTTTGGTAGAAGATATCTGCACGGTTTACGCCTAATGCACCATAGGCGAAGAAACCATTTTAGACGCACCCGATGGTACTCATAGTTATAGTGGCTCAAGTGGAGGCTCGATTTCGTCTGTTCGGATATAGTTTCATATCTTGATGCAAGATAGTTGTACAGTCTGCATGGAACGTACCATATGTTAACAAATCAATCTGGACACACCCAATGGAACCCCTAGATGACGTGTGTCATATGGAATCTCGCTTCGGTCTGTTTGGAGAGAGTGTTTGTTTCGGTGCAAGATAGGTGCATAGTATGTGCCTAAGGCACCATAGTCTAAGAAACCATTTTTGACGCACCTGTTTGTACTCCTAGATGAAGAGGCTCAAGTGGAAGCTCGGATCAGTCTGTTTGGAGATAGTGCTAATCTTGATGCAAGATAGGTGCACAGTTTGCATGGAACATACCATATGCTTGGAAATCAATTTGGATGCACCCGACGGAACTCCTTGATGACGTGTGTCATATGGAATGTCTCTTTGGTCTATTTAGAAATAATGTTAGTTTCGGTGCAAGGTATGGGCATGGTTTGCGCCTAATGCACCATAGTCTAAAAAACCATTTTGGAAGAACCTGTTGGTACTTCGGTGAAGAGGCTCAAGTCGAAGCTCGGTTTGATCTGTTTGAAGATAGTGCTAATCTTGATGCAAGATAGGTGCATGATTTGCAAGGAACATACCATATGCTTAGAAATTAATTTGGACGCACCCAATGGAACTCCTAGATGACGTGTGTCATATGGAATCTTGCTTCGGTCCGTTTGTAGACATTATAAGTTTTAGTGCAAGATAGGTGCACAGTTTGCGCTTAATGCACTATAGTCTAAGAAACCATTTTGGACGCACAATTTGGTACTCTTGGGCGAAGAGGCTCAAGTGGAAGCTTGGTTCAGTCAATTTGGAGATAGTTCTAATCCTTATGCAAGGTAGGTGCATGTTTTGCATGGAACATACTATATGCTTGGAAATCAATTTGGATACACCCGATGGATCTCCTTGACGACGTGTGTCATATAGAATCTCGATTTGGTCCATTTGGAGATATTGTTAGTTTCGGTGCAAGATATGTACACAGTTTGCACCTAATGCACCAAAGTCTAAGAAACCATTTTGGAAGCACATGTTGGTACTCCTAGGTGAAGAGGCTCAAGTGGAGGCTCGGTTCGGTCTGTTTAGAGATAGTGCTAGTCTTGATGCAAGATAGGTGCATGATTTGCATGGAACATACCATATGCTTGGAAATCAATTTGGATGCACCCGATGGAACTCCTTGATGACGTGTGTCATTTGGAATCTCGCTTCGGTCCATTTGGAGACATTGTTAGTTTCGGTTCAAGATTGGTGCACAGTTTGCACCTAATGCACCATAGTCTAAGAAACCATATTGGACGCATTTGTTGGTACTCCTAGGTGAAGGGGCTCAAGTGGATTCTAGGTTTGGTCTGTTTGGAGATAGTGCTAATCTTGATGCAAGATAGATGCATGGTTTGCATGGAACATGCGATATGCTTAGAAATCAAATTTGACGCACCTGATATAACTCCTTGATGATTTGTGTCATATGGAATCTTGCTTTGGTTTGTTTAGAGATAGTGTTAGTTTTGGTAGAAGATATGTGCACGGTTTACGCCTAACGCACCATGGGCTAAGAAACCATTTTAGACGCACCCGATGGTACTTGTAGTAGAAGAGGCTCAAGTGGAGGCACGATTTGGTCTGTTCAGATATAGTGCTAATCTTGATGCAAGATAGTTGCACAGTTTGCATGCAACGTACCATATGTTAAGAAATCAATTTGGACGCACCCAATGGAACCCAATGCAAGATGACGTGTGTCATATGGAATCTCGCGTCGGTCCGTTTGGAGACAATGTTAGTTTCAGTGCAAGATAGGTGCATAGTTTGTGCGTAATGCACCATAGTCTAAGAAACCATTTTGGATGCACTATTTGGTACTCTTGGGTGAAGAGGCTCAAGTGGAAGCTTGGTTCGGTCAGTTTGGAGATAGTGCTAATCCTTATGCAAGGTAGGTGCTTGGTTTGCATGGAACATACCATATGCTTGGAAATCAATTTGGATGCACCCGATGGAACTCCTTGACGACGTGTGTCATATGGAATCTCGCTTCGGTCCACTTGGAGACATTGTTAGTTTCAGTGCAAGATAGGTGCACAGTTTGCACCTAATGCACCATAGTTTAAGAAACCATTTTGGACGCACTTGTTGGTACTCCTAGGTGAAGTGGCTCAAGTGGATGCTCAGTTTGGCCTGTTTGGAGATAGTGTTAATCTTGATGCAAGATAGGTGCACGGTTTGCATGGAACATACCAAATGCTTGGAAATCAATCTGGACGCACATGATGGAACTCGTAGATGACGTGTGTCATATAAAATCTTGCTTTGGTCTGTTTGGAGACAATGTTAGTTTTGGTGCAAGATAGGTGCAAGGTTTGCACATAATGCAGCATAGTCTAAGAAACCATTTTGGACGCACCCGATGGTACTCCTAGGTAAAAGGCTCAAGTGAAAGCTCGATTTGGTCTATTTGGAGATAGTGCTAATCTTGATGCAATATAGATGCACGGTCTGCATGGAACATACCATGTGCTTAGAAATTAATTTCGACACACCCGATAGAACACCTTGATGACGTGTGTCATATGGAATCTCGCTTTGGTGTGCTTAGAGATAGTATTAGTTTCAGTGCATGATATGTGCACGGTTTGCACCTAATGCACCAAAGTCTAAGAAACCATTTTGGAAGCACCTGTTGGTACTCCTAGGTGAAGAGGCTCAAGTGGAGGCTCAGTTCGGTCTGTTTAGAGATAGTGCTAGTCTTGATGCAAGATAGGTGCACGATTTGCATGGAACATACCATATGCTTGGAAATCAATTTGGATGCACCCGATGGAACTCCTTGATCACGTGTGTCATTTGGAATCTCGCTTCGGTCCATTTGGAGACATTGTTAGTTTTGGTGCAAGATAGTTGCACAGTTTGCACCTAATGCACCATAGTCTAAGAAACCATATTGGACGCATTTGTTGGTACTCCTAGGTGAAGGGGCTCAAGTGGATGCTTGGTTTGGTCTGTTTGGATATCGTGCTAATCTTGATGCAAGATAGATGCATGGTTTGCATGGAACATACGATATGCTTAGAAATCAATTAGGACGCACCTGATATAACTCCTTGATGATTTGTGTCATATGGAATCTTGCTTTTGTTCATTTAGAGACAGTGTTAGTTTTGGTAAAAGATATGTGCACGGTTTACGCCTAATGCACCATAGGCTAAGAAACCATTTTAGACGCACCCGATGGTACTCGTAGTTGAAGAGGCTCAAGTGGAGGCACGATTTGGTCTGTTCGGATATAGTGCTAATCTTGATGCAAGATAGTTGCACAGTTTGCATGCAACGTACCATATGTTAAGAAATCAATTTGGACGCACCCAATGGAACCCAATGCAAGATGACGTGTGTCATATGGAATCTCGCTTCGGTCCGTTTGGAGACAATGTTAGTTTCAGTGCAAGATAGGTGCATAGTTTGTGCGTAATGCACCATAGTCTAAGAAACCATTTTGGATGCACTATTTGGTACTCTTGGGTGAAGAGGCTCAAGTGGAAGCTTGGTTCGGTCAGTTTGGAGATAGTGCTAATCCTTATGCAAGGCAGGTGCATGGTTTGCATGGAACATACCATATGCTTGGAAATCAATTTGGATGCACCTGATGGAACTCCTTGACGACGTGTGTCATATGGAATCTCGCTTCGGTCCACTTGGAGACGTTGTTAGTTTCGGTGCAAGATAGGTGCACAGTTTGCACCTAATGCACCATAGTCTAAGAAACCATTTTGGACGCATTTGTTGGTACTCCTAGGTGAAGGGGCTCAAGTGGATGCTAGGTTTGGTCTGTTTGGAGATAGTGCTAATCTTGATGCAAGATAGATGCATGGTTTGCATGGAACATACGATATGCTTAGAAATCAATTAGGATGCACCTGATATAACTCCTTGATGATTTGTGTCATATGGAATCTTGCTTTTGTTCGTTTAGAGACAGTGTTAGTTTAGGTAAAAGATATGTGCACGGTTTACGCCTAATGCACCATAGGCTAAGAAACCATTTTAGACGCACCCGATGGTACTCGTAGTTGAAGAAGCTCAAGTGGAGGCACGATTTGGTCTGTTCGGATATAGTGCTAATCTTGATGCAAGATAGTTGCACAGTTTGCATGCAACGTACCATATGTTAAGAAATCAATTTGGACGCACCCAGTGGAACCCAATGCAAGATGACGTGTGTCATATGGAATCTCGCTTTGGTGTGCTTAGAGATAGTATTAGTTTCAGTGCAAGATATGTGCACGGTTTGCGCCTAATGCACCAAAGTCTAAGAAACCATTTTGGAAGCACCTGTTGGTACTCCTAGGGGAAGAGGCTCAAGTGGAAGCTTGGTTCGGTCAGTTTGGAGATAGTGCTAGTCTTGATGCAAGATAGGTGCCTGATTTGCATGGAACATACCATATGCTTGGAAATCAATTTGGATGCACCCGATGGAACTCCTTGACGACGTGTGTCATATGGAATCTCGCTTCGGTCCACTTGGAGACATTGTTAGTTTCAGTGCAAGATAGGTGCACAGTTTGCACCTAATGCACCATAGTTTAAGAAACCATTTTGGACGCACTTGTTGGTACTCCTAGGTGAAGTGGCTCAAGTGGATGCTAGGTTTGGTCTGTTTGGAGATAGTGCTAATCTTGATACAAGATAGGTGCACGGTTTGCATGGAACATACCAAATGCTTGGAAATCAATCTGGACGCTCATGATGGAACTCCTAGATGACGTGTGTCATATAAAATCTTGCTTTGGTCTGTTTGGAGACAATGTTAGTTTTGGTGCAAGATAGGTGCAAGGTTTGCACATAATGCAGCATAGGCTAAGAAACCATTTTGGATGCACCCGATGGTACTCCTAGGTAAAAGGCTCAAGTGAAAGCTCGATTTGGTCTATTTAGAGATAGTGCTAATCTTGATGCAAGATAGATGCACGGTCTGCATGGAACGTACCATGTGATGTGAACCCACTAGTGTTTTCGCCTGATCTTTTGATGAGAGGCGCTGGGTAACTCGATTAGTGAATGGAGATGACGTTCACGGCCCGACTACAGCCTTCTAAGGCCGCGCCTTAGCAACCGATACACCGCCTCCAATGGCTGTCACGATCTTGTGGAGCGCAACACCCGGCCACTAGGGCACTCGTCCTGCAAGCAATCGAAGAACCAGCAAGAACAAGTAGGACAAGTACTAAAATACTAGATGTAAATGAAGGTTTCAAACTCAATCTCTAATGAAGTGGGGTTTCGAAAACAAGAAGACGGGCGGCTGGATCAGCACGCGCGCTTACAAGCAAGTAGCGAAGGCTAAACTTTATCTAATCAAAACCCAGTTGTTCATGGCGGCTCTAGATGTAAATAAATAGAGGGGAGGACGACCAAAGGGGTGCTAGAGTCGTCCTCCAACCCTAGGACGTGTCCCTAATGGACTCAACTTGATACATGGGCCATTGGTCCAAAATAGGGTGACGCAGCATCAAAACAGAAAAAGGTGTCGGCACGAAAACAAGGACTGCGCCCGACTCATAAGCTGCATAGATATGTGGTTGGACCCATTGGAAAGTAGACTTCATGAGCTTTCCAACAAGTATAGGAACGTCCCATTTGGAGTCCATATGACGCCGTGGTTATCCATACAAGTTAGAGTTATTTTTCAGTCCGAATCCAACTCCCAAAACGTGTTGGGTTTGGACTCTTTGTTTCCTTGCTTTAGAAGCGACGTGGTAACTTGATAGAGGATGTTGTGGAGGCTTGGACCTGATCTCCAATCACCTTTGTTAAGTTATCACTCTTCCCATATGCAATCAGCCCTTGAAGTTGGTGTTGCCTCAAATTCTGAATGCAGTTGAACCTTTCCTTGCTGATCTTGTCCATTATTCCTGAGCAACACGAAAGTGCACGTGTCTCCATTGTCTAAATATGATTGACAAGAGTTTAAAACTGAACTTACTTTAAGGTTGAGTTGACGGGCACGAGCACGAGTAACTATAGGTTGTGTCGGAGAGGATGTAGGACCAGTTATAGGTTGTGCCGGAGAGGATGTAGGATATGTATCGCTGGTGGATGTAGGATATGTATCGCTGGTGTTGATGTCCTCATCATCCTCCCTTTCTTGCATTTGAGTCGTCCTCGACTCAAGCTCATCTTCCTCACCCAAATAAGGCTTCAAATCTGCAATGTTAAATGTGGGACTAACCCCAAAATCTGCAGGAAGATCAAGCTTATATGCATTCTCATTAATTCGTTGCAGCACTTTAAAAGGACCATCAGCTCTAGGCATCAATTTGGATTTTCTCAGTTCTGGAAATCTATCTTTTCGCAAATGCACCCAAACCAAATCCCCAGGTTCCAGAATCAATTGCTTTCTACCTTTATCTCCCAATTTCATACGAATCTGGTGGTACCCACAACGTAAATCAACTTTTGAAAACACAACAGCACCACTCAGTTCATCTAGCATATCATCTAATCGTGGAATAGGGTGTCGATATCGAATGGTGATATTATTAATAGCTCTACAATCAACACACATACGCCATGTTCCATCTTTCTTAGGCACTAAAATTACTGAGATTCTCAGACATAACCTTTGTCTAGTAGTTCTTGCACTTGTCGCTGAATTTCCTTTGTTTCCTCCGGATTTGTCCTGTATGGTGCACGATTTGGCAAAACTGATCCAGGAATAAGATCAATTTGGTGCTCAATCCCGCGTAGTGGAGGCAGCCCCGCTGGTACATCACTTGGAAACACATCAGAATACTCCTGCAAAACGTTAGCAACAGCAGGGGGCAAAGAACATTGCATATCCTCAACTGAAATCAAAGCATCCTTGCATATCAAAGCATAAGCAACAGAAGTGGATGCATTGAACTCATTAATATCTGATTTGGTAGCTATCATACAACGTCCTTTCAGTTTTATCTCATCTTTGTTACCAATTACAGATTTATCATTTTTATTGCTCTTGCTCTTTGCTTTAGTAGCCCTAGCAACATCAGTTTGCATAATAGTTTCAGGGGACATAGGATGCAACACAATTTTGCGATCATGGTATAGAAAAGAATACTGATTTGATCTACCATGATGCATAGAATCTCTATCAAATTGCCAAGGTCTACCTAGCAGAATGTTACAAGCTTGCATAGGCACAACATCACATTCAACAATATCTTTGTAGGATCCGATGGAAAAATTAATTCTCACAAGTCTAGTTACCTTTGCCTTACCACTGTTGTTCAGCCATTGGATGTAGTAGGGATGCGGGTGTGGTTTGGTGTTGAGGGCAAGCTTCTGCACCATATCGCTGCTTGCCAAGTTGTTGCAGCTACCTCCATCAATGATCATGCGACAAGAACGCTCTTTGATGACACACTTTGTTTGGAATAAAATGTGTCGCTGATTTTGCTCTGCCATCTCCATTTGTGCACTAAGCACTCGCTGCACGATCAAGCTCTCATAGTGGTCCGCTTCACCTGCATTAATATGTTCTTCTATTTGATCTTCATTACCTGCATGGTCAGTCGCAAGCAGTGCAAGTGTATCCTCATCAAAATCACTAGCAGATGAGTACTCACCATCATCCCTGACAATCATAACTCGCTCGTTTGGACAGTCACGCATCATGTGCCCATATCCCTTGCACCGGTGACATTGTATGTTGCTTGTTCTACCCGTCGATGCCACGGATGAAGTACTCGCAGCAGGCTTTTGCATCGTCTTCGCAACTGAATTGGTGGGGGCAGCTCGAGTCTTGTCACTAGATGATGGAGTAGAAATACGTGTAGATGGAGTTGAAGCCACGCGTTGCTGCCATGAATTAGCCTTCCCTGCAGAAATATTACTCCTTGCGCTAGCACGTCGTCCCTGCACTTCCCTTTCAGCTTTACAAGCAAGATGAAACAAACGGGTTATGTTAGTATAATCTTTATAAGCAAGAATGTCCTGGATTTCACGATTTAACCCGCCCAAAAATCTAGCCATAGCAGGTTCTTCTTCCTCCTCTAAATTACATCGCAGCATACCCATTTGTAATTCCTGATAATATTCTTCTACACTTTTAGCACCTTGTCTCAATTGCTGCAACTTATTAATCATGTCACGTGCATAGTAAGAAGGAACAAATCTAGCTCTCATGGCCCTTTTCAGCGCATCCCAAGTTCTAGGTAAGTTATTAGGATTTTTCTTTCCATATTCTATCCACCAAACAGAAGCAAAATCTGTAAACTCACTAGTAGCAGCCCTAACACGTGTAGTCTCAGAAAATTCATGACATGCAAACTTTTGATCAACAGCAATCTCCCAAGTGATGTAAGCATCAGGGTCATATTTACCATCAAAAGGGGGTATCTTAAATTTAATCTTACTGAAAGCATCATCATTATTGTGCACCTCGCGTCGGCGGTTGCCACCCATACCTCTACGGTTGTGACGAAGGCGACGTCGATCACGAGTGTCTTGATCATCATGTTCAGTATCACCAGTGTAGTCATCTTCATGACTACCGTGCTCTCGATCTCCCTCCTTTTCTTCTTTATGCTTCTCTTTATCTTCGGTGTGGAAATCATCAAATCGCCTTAGGAGAGCAGCAAGGCTTTTGTCCACACTAGCAACGGATTCCTCCAAACGTGTGAGCTTGTTGTTTGTGGCAATCTGCGTAGTCTCCAACAGCCCCAGCTTTTCATTTGTCACCTGCAAGTCGTTATCAAGTCCCTCTGTGTGCAGCTTCACTTTCCTTTCAAAATGTTGTATGATGCCCTTAGTGCGAGGTGTAAGTGGTGTTTCGTTACCATCATCTGCCCCTGGCATGGTTCAAAGACAAAGACAACAAAAAGGCAAGTGAAGAAATAAAAGCCCTACAACTACTAGGATGTAGCTACAGCAAGTCGCTCACACTCAACCTGTAACACAAGTTCTTACCAATTCTTTCCTTGCTTGACAGGAGGGGTCGTCTGCCAACAAGTGTACAACAATGGACGAAGTGTATCGGTGCTGCAGCACAAGACCTGTCAAGCTGTAGAGTATGTGGAGCTATAGGTGGGCTGAAACAAGGAACGAACTAGCACCACATTAGTTATAAAAGCGAGCTGAATAAACGCTCAACGGTGGTACTGTGCTGGTCCTAGCCTAGACCGTGCTAGAGACGCGAGCCTGGACACAAAGGGGAAACACAGCACACCACTAGAAACAAAATGAGCAGCCCTACTGGAAACAAAAGGAACAACAATCCCCTTCTTTTGATTTTTTTTCTTTTTTCTTTCTTTCTTTCTTTCTTTCTTTTTTCTTTATTTTTTTCTTTCTCTTTTCTTTTTTTTGGGGAACCTCAAAACCTGATTATATAAACGAAATAGTACAAAATATCACTTCACCACTCTCACCCTCTCACTAGAGTAAGGCTGAACCTCAAAATTCAATATATCTAGCACAAGTATGAAGTGCTATCTTTCCTTTTGGATCACGTTGATGGAAACGCAGAATAGACAAACAAGTGGCTGCACGTATTATCAAGATCTACTCAAATTCCAACCCACAATAGATTGGACGCAGTTGTGACTAGATGGTGACAAGAACTCAAAACTCTAAAGGACTAAACTAAAACCAGCACTGGACACGACCGAAGCAAACACTCATTCAACCAGCCCTAACTAAGTAGTACTAGCCACGGCACAAAGGATTTATAGGATTATGGAAAACAAATCTGCTATATTTTTTGTCTTTTTTTTGGACTATAGGAAAAACAAACACGAAGAATTGGAAATCTCTCACCGATAAACCTTGCTCTGATTACCAACTGATGTGAACCCACTAGGGTTTTCGCCTGATCTTTCGATGAGAGGCGCTGGGTAACTCGATTAGTGAATGGAGATGACGTTCACGGCCCGACTACAGCCTTCTAAGGCCGCGCCTTAGCAACCGATACACCGCCTCCAATGGCTGTCACGATCTTGTGGAGCGCAACACCCGGCCACTAGGGCACTCGTCCTGCAAGCAATCGAAGAACCAGCAAGAACAAGTAGGACAAGTACTAAAATACTAGATGTAAATGAAGGTTTCAAACTCAATCTCTAATGAAGTGGGGTTTCGAAAACAAGAAGACGGGCGGCTGGATCAGCACGCGCGTTTACAAGCAAGTAGCGAAGGCTAAACTTTATCTAATCAAAACCCAGTTGTTCATGGCGGCTCTAGATGTAAATAAATAGAGGGGAGGACGACCAAAGGGGTGCTAGAGTCGTCCTCCAACCCTAGGACGCGTCCCTAATGGACTCAACTTGATACATGGGCCATTGGTCCAAAATAGGGTGACGCAGCACCAAAACAGAAAAAGGTGTCGGCACGAAAACAAGGACTACGCCCGACTCATAAGCTGCATAGATATGTGGTTGGACCCATTGTAAAGTAGACTTCATGAGCTTTCCAACAAGTATAGGAACGTCCCAGTTGGAGTCCATATGACGCCGTGGTGATCCATACAAGTTAGAGTTATTTTCCAGTCCGAATCCAACTCCCAAAACGTGTTGGGTTTGGACTCTTTGTTTCCTTGCTTTAGAAGCGACGTGGTAACTTGATAGAGGATGTTGTGGAGGCTTGGACCTGATCTCCAATCACCTTTATTAAGTTATCACTCTTCCCATATGCAATCAGCCCTTGAAGTTGGTGTTGCCTCAAATTTTGAATGCAGTTGAACCTTCCCTTGCTGATCTTGTCCATTATTCCTGAGCAACACGAAAGTGCATGTGTCTCCATTGTCTAAATATGATTGACAAGAGTTTAAAACTGAACTTACTTGAAGGTTGAGTTGACGGGCACGAGCACGAGTAACTATAGGTTGTGTCGGAGAGGATGTAGGACCAGCTATAGGTTGTGCCGGAGAGGATGTAGGATATGTATCGCTGGTGGATGTAGGATATGTATCGCTGGTGTTGATGTCCTCATCACCATGTGCTTAGAAATTAATTTGGACACACCCGATAGAACTCCTTGATGACGTGTGTCAAATGGAATCTCGCTTTGGTGTGCTTAGAGATAGTATTAGTTTCAGTGCAAGATATGTGAACGGTTTGCGCCTAATGCACCAAAGTCTAAGAAACCATTTTGGAAGCACCTGTTGGTACTCCTAGGTGAAGAGGCTCAAGTGGAGGCTCGGTTCGGTCTGTTTAGAGATAGTGCTAGTCTTGATGCAAGATAGGTGCATGATTTGCATGGAACATACCATATGCTTAGAAATCAATTTGGATGCACCCGATGGAACTCCTTGATGACGTGTGTCATTTGGAATCTCGCTTCGGTCCATTTGGAGACTTTGTTAGTTTCGGTGCAAGATAGGTGCACAGTTTGCACCTAATGCACCATAGTCTAAGAAACCATTTTGGACGCACTTGTTGGTACTCCTAGGTGAAGGGGCTCAAGTGGATGCTAGGTTTGGTCTGTTTGGAGATAGTGCTAATCTTGATACAAGATAGGTGCACGGTTTGCATGGAACATACCAAATGCTTGAAAATCAATCTGGACGCTCATGATGGAACTCCTAGATGACGTGTGTCATATAAAATCTTGCTTTGGTCTGTTTGGAGACAATGTTAGTTTTGGTGCAAGATAGGTGCAAGGTTTGCACATAATGCAGCATAGGCTAAGAAACCATTTTGGACGCACCCGATGGTACTCCTAGGTAAAAGGCTCAAGTGAAAGCTCGATTTGGTCTATTTGGAGATAGTGCTAATCTTGATGCAAGATAGATGCACGGTCTGCATGGAACGTACCATGTGCTTAGAAATTAATTTGGACGCACCCGATAGAACTTCTTGATGACGTGTGTCATATGGAATCTCGCTTTGGTGTGCTTAGAGATAGTATTAGTTTTAGTGCAAGATATGTGCACGGTTTGCGCCTAATGCACCAAAGTCTAAGAAACTATTTTGGAAGCACCTGTTGGTACTTCTAGGTGAAGAGGCTCAAGTGGAGGCTCGGTTCGGTCTGTTTAGAGATAGTGCTAGTCTTGATGCAAGATAGGTGCATGATTTGCATGGAACATACCATATGCTTGGAAATCAATTTGGATGCACCCGATGGAACTCCTTGATGACGTGTGTCATTTGGAATCTCGCTTCGGTCCATTTGGAGACTTTGTTAGTTTCGGTGCAAGATAGGTGCACAGTTTGCACCTAATGCACCATAGTCTAAGAAACCATTTTGGACGCATTTGTTGGTACTCCTAGGTGAAGGGGCTCAAGTGGATGCTAGGTTTGGTCTGTTTGGAGATAGTGCTAATCTTGATACAAGATAGGTGCACGGTTTGCATGGAACATACCAAATGCTTGAAAATCAATCTGGACGCTCATGATGGAACTCCTAGATGACGTGTGTCATATAAAATCTTGCTTTGGTCTGTTTGGAGACAATGTTAGTTTTGGTGCAAGATAGGTGCAAGGTTTGCACATAATGCAGCATAGGCTAAGAAACCATTTTGGACGCACCCGATGGTACTCCTAGGTAAAAGGCTCAAGTGAAAGCTCGATTTGGTCTATTTGGAGATAGTGCTAATCTTGATGCAAGATAGATGCACGGTCTGCATGGAACGTACCATGTGCTTAGAAATTAATTTGGACGCACCCGATAGAACTTCTTGATGACGTGTGTCATATGGAATCTCGCTTTGGTGTGCTTAGAGATAGTATTAGTTTTAGTGCAAGATATGTGCACGGTTTGCGCCTAATGCACCAAAGTCTAAGAAACTATTTTGGAAGCACCTGTTGGTACTTCTAGGTGAAGAGGCTCAAGTGGAGGCTCGGTTCGGTATGTTTAGAGATAGTGCTAATCTTGATGCAAGATAGGTGCATGATTTGCATGGAACATACCATATGCTTGGAAATCAATTTGGATGCACCCGATGGAACTCCTTGATGACGTGTGTCATTTGGAATCTCGCTTCTGTCCATTTGGAGACATTGTTAGTTTCGGTGCAAGATAGGTGTAGAGTTTGCACCTAATGCACCATAGTCTAAGAAACCATATTGGACGCATTTGTTGGTACTCCTAGGTGAAGGGGCTCAAGTGGATGCTAGGTTTGGTCTGTTTGGAGATATTGCTAATCTTGATGCAAGATAGGTGCACGGTTTGCATGGAACATACCAAATGCTTGGAAATCAATCTGGACGCACATGATGGAACTCCTAGATGACGTGTGCCATATAAAATCTTGCTTTGGTCTGTTTGGAGACAATGTTAGTTTTGGTGCAAGATAGGTGCAAGGTTTGCACATAATGCAGCATAGGCTAAGAAACCATTTTGGATGCACCCGATGGTACTCCTAGGTAAAAGGCTCAAGTGAAAGCTCGATTTGGACTATTTGTAGATAGTGCTAATCTTGATGCAAGATAGATGCACGGTCTGCATGGAACGTACCATGTGCTTAGAAATTAATTTGGGCACACCCGATAGAACTCCTCGATGACGTGTGTCATATGGAATCTCGCTTTGGTGTGCTTAGAGATAGTATTAGTTCCAGTGCAAGATATGTGCACGGTTTGCGCCTAATGCACCATAGTCTAATAAACCATTTTAGATGCACTATTTTGTACTCCTAGGTGAAGAGGCTCAAGTGGAAGCTTGGTTCGGTCAGTTTAGAGATAGTGCTAATCCTTATGCAAGATAGGTGCATGATTTGAATGGAACATACCATATGCTTGCTTTGGTCTGTTTGGAGACAATGTTAGTTTTGGTGCAAGATAGGTGCAAGGTTTGCACATAATGCAGCATAGGCTAAGAAACCATTTTGGATGCACCCGATGGTACTCCTAGGTAAAAGTCTCAAGTGAAAGCTCGATTTGGACTATTTGTAGATAGTGCTAATCTTGATGCAAGATAGATGCACGGTCTGCATGGAACGTACCATGTGCTTAGAAATTAATTAGGGCACACCCGATAGAACTCCTCGATGACGTGTGTCATATGGAATCTCGCTTTGGTGTGCTTAGAGATAGTATTAGTTTCAGTGCAAGATATGTGCACGGTTTGCGCCTAATGCACCATAGTCTAAGAAACCATTTTAGATGCACTATTTGGTACTCCTAGGTGAAGAGGCGCAAGTGGAAGCTTGGTTCGGTCAGTTTAGAGATAGTGCTAATCCTTATGCAAGATAGGTGCATGATTTGCATGGAACATACCATATGCTTGCAAATCAATTTGGATGCACCCGATGGAACTCCTTGACGACGTGTGTCATATGGAATCTCGCTTCAGTCCACTTGGAGACATTGTTAGTTTCGGTGCAAGATAGGTGCACAGTTTGCACCTAATGCACCATAGTCTAAGAAACCATTTTGGATGCATTTGTTGGTACTCCTAGGTGAAGGGGCTCAAGTGGATGCTAGGTTTGGTCTGTTTGGATATAGTGCTAATCTTGATGCAAACTAGATGCATGGTTTGCATGGAACATATGATATGCTTAGAAATCAATTAGGACGCACCTGATATAACTCCTTGATGATTTGTGTCATATGGAATCTTGCTTTTGTTCGTTTAGAGACAGTGTTAGTCTTGGTAAAAGATATGTGCACGGTTTACGCCTAATGCACCATAGGCTAAGAAACCATTTTAGACGCATCCGATGGTACTCGTAGTTGAAGAGGCTCAAGTGGAGGCACGATTTGGTCTGTTCGGATATAGTGCTAATCTTGATGCAAGATAGTTGCACAGTTTGCATGCAACGTACCATTGGTTAAGAAATCAATTTGGACGCACCCAATGGAACCCAATGCAAGATGACGTGTGTCATATGGAATCTCGCTTCGCTCCGTTTGGAGACAATGTTAGTTTCAGTGCAAGATAGGTGCATAGTTTGTGCGTAATGCACCATAGTCTAAGAAACCATTTTGGATGCACTATTTGGTACTCTTGGGTGAAGAGGCTCAAGTGGAAGCTTGGTTCGGTCAGTTTGGAGATAGTGCTAATCCTTTTGCAAGGCAGGTGCATGGTTTGCATGGAACATACCATATGCTTGGAAATCAATTTGGATGCACCCGATGGAACTCCTTGACGACGTGTGTCATATGGAATCTCGCTTCGGTCCACTTGGAGACATTGTTAGTTTCGGTGCAAGATAGGTGCACAGTTTGCACCTAATGCACCATAGTCTAAGAAACCATTTTGGACGCACTTGTTGGTACTCCTAGGTGAAGTGGCTCAAGTGGATGCTCACTTTGGCCTGTTTGGATATAGTGTTAATCTTTATGCAAGATAGGTGCACGGTTTGCATGGAACATACCAAATGCTTGGAAATCAATCTGGACGCACATGATGGAACTCCTAGATGACGTGTGTCATATAAAATCTTGCTTTGGTCTGTTTGGAGACAATGTTAGTTTTGGTGCAAGATAGGTGCAAGGTTTGTACATAATGCAGCATAGGCTAAGAAACCATTTTGGACGCACCCGATGGTACTCCTAGGTAAAAGGCTCAAGTGAAAGCTCGATTTGGTCTATTTGGAGATAGTGCTAATCTTGATGCAAGATAGATGCACGGTCTGCATGGAACGTACCATGTGCTTAGAAATTAATTTGGACACACCCGATAGAACTCCTTGATGACGTGTGTCATATGGAATCTCGCTTTGGTGTGCTTAGAGATAGTATTAGTTTCAGTGCAAGATATGTGCACGGTTTGCGCCTAATGCACCGAAGTCTAAGAAACCATTTTGGAAGCACCTGTTGGTACTCCTAGGTGAAGAGGCTCAAGTGGAGGCTCGGTTCGGTCTGTTTAGAAATAGTGCTAGTCTTGATGCAAGATAGGTGCATGATTTGCATGGAACATACCATATGCTTGGAAATGAATTTGGATGCACCCGATGGAACTCCTTGATGACGTGTGTCATTTGGAATCTCGCTTCGGTCCATTTGGAGACATTGTTAATTTCGGTGCAAGATAGGTGCACAGTTTGCACCTAATGCACCATAGTCTAAGAAACCATTTTGGACGCATTTGTTGGTACTCCTAGGTGAAGGGGCTCAAGTGGATGCTAGGTTTGGTCTGTTTGGAGATAGTGCTAATCTTGATGCATGATAGGTGCATGGTTTGCATGGAACATACGATATGCTTAGAAATCAATTAGGACGCACCTGATATAACTCCTTGATGATTTGTGTCATATGGAATCTTGCTTTTGTTCGATTAGAGACAGTGTTAGTTTTGGTAAAAGATATGTGCACGGTTTACGCCTAATGCACCATAGGCTAAGAAACCATTTTGGACGCACCCGATGGTACTTGCAGTTGAAGAGGCTCAAGTGGAGGCACGATTTGGTCTGTTCGGATATAGTGCTAATCTTGATGCAAGATAGTTGCACAGTTTGCATGCAACGTACCATATGTTAAGAAATCAATTTGGACGCACCCAATGGAACCCAATGCAAGATGACGTGTGTCATATGGAATCTCGCTTCGGTCTGTTTGGAGACAATGTTAGTTTCAGTGCAAGATAGGTGCATAGTTTGTGCGTAATGCACCATAGTCTAAGAAACCATTTTGGATGCACTATTTGGTACTCTTGGGTGAAGAGGCTCAAGTGGAAGCTTGGTTCGGTCAGTTTGGAGATAGTGCTAATCCTTATGCAAGGCAGGTGCATGGTTTGCATGGAACATACCATATGCTTGGAAATCAATTTGGATGCACCCGATGGAACTCCTTGACAACGTGTGTCATATGGAATCTCGCTTCGGTCCACTTGGAGACGTTATTAGTTTCGGTGCAAGATAGGTGCACAGTTTGCACCTAATGCACCATAGCCTAAGAAACTATTTTGGACGCACTTGTTGGTACTCCTTGGTGAAGTGGCTCAAGTGGATGCTAAGTTTGGCCTGTTTGGAGATAGTGTTAATCTTGATGCAAGATAGGTGCACGGTTTGCATTGAACATACCAAATGCTTGGAAATCAATCTGGACGCACATGATGGAACTCCTAGATGACGTGTGTCATATAAAATCTTGCTTTGGTCTGTTTGGAGACAATGTTAGTTTTGGTGCAAGATAGGTGCATGGTTTGCACATAATGCAGCATAGGCTAAGAAACCATTTTGGACGCACCCGATGGTACTCCAAGGTAAAAGGCTCAAGTGAAAGCTCGATTTGGTCTATTTGGAGATGGTGCTAATCTAGATGCAAGATAGATGCACGGTCTGCATGGAACGTACCATGTGCTTAGAAATTAATTTGGACACACCCGATAGAACTCCTTGATGACGTGTGTCATATGGAATCTCGCATTGGTGTGCTTAGAGATAGTATTAGTTTCAGTGCAAGATATGTGCACGGTTTGCGCCTAATGCACCAAAGTCTAAGAAACCATTTTGGAAGCACCTGTTGGTACTCCTAGGTGAAGAGGCTCAAGTGGAGGCTCGGTTCGGTCTGTTTAGAGATAGCGCTAGTCTTGATGCAAGATAGGTGCATGATTTGCATGGAACATACCATTTGCTTGGAAATCAATTTGGATGCACCCGATGGAACTCCTTGATGACGTGTGTCATTTGGAATCTCGCTTCGGTCCATTTGGAGACATTGTTAGTTTCAGTGCAAGATAGGTGCACAGTTTGCACCTAATGCACCATAGTCTAAGAAACCATTTTGGACGCATTTGTTGGTACTCCTAGGTGAAGGGGCTCAAGTGGATGCTAGGTTTGGTCTGTTTGGAGATAGTGCTAATCTTGATGCATGATAGGTGCACGGTTTGCATGGAACATACCAAATGCTTGGAAATCAATCTGGACGCACATGATGGAACTCCTAGATGACGTGTGTCATATAAAATCTTGCTTTGGTCTTTTTGGAGACAATGTTAGTTTTGGTGCAAGATAGGTGCAAGGTTTGCACATAATGCAGCATAGGCTAAGAAACCATTTTGGACGCACCCGATGGTACTCCTAGGTAAAAGGCTCAAGTGAAAGCTCGATTTGGTCTATTTGGAGATAGTGCTAATCTTGATGCAAGATAGTTGCACGGTCTGCATGGAACGTACCATGTGCTTAGAAATTAATTTGGGCACACCCGATAGAACTCCTTGATGACATGTGTCATATGGAATCTCGCTTTGGTGTGCTTAGAGATAGTATTAGTTTCAGTGCAAGATATGTGCACGGTTTGCGCCTAATGCACCATAGTCTAAGAAACCATTTTAGATGCACTATTTAGTACTCCAAGGTGAAGAGGCTCAAGTGGAAGCTTGGTTCGGTCAGTTTAGAGATAGTGCTAATCCTTATGCAAGATAGGTGCATGATTTGAATGGAACATACCATATGCTTGGAAATCAATTTGGATGCACCCGATGGAACTCCTTGACGACATGTGTCATATGGAATCTCGCTTCGGTCCACTTGGAGACATTGTTAGTTTCGGTGCAAGTTAGGAGCACAGTTTGCACCTAATGCACCATAGTCTAAGAAACCATTTTGGACGCATTTGTTGGTACTCCTAGGTGAAGTGGCTCAAGTGGATGCTCAGTTTCGTCTGTTTGGAGATAGTGCTAATCTTGATGCAAGATAGGTGCACGGTTTGCATGGAATATACCAAATGCTTGGAAATCAATCTGGACGCACATGATGGAACTCCTAGATGACGTGTGTCATACAAAATCTTGCTTTGGTCTGTTTGGAGACAATGTTAGTTTTGGTGCAAGATAGGTGCAAGGTTTGCACATAATGTAAGAAACCATTTTGGACGCACCCGATGGTACTCCTAGGTAAAAGGCTCAAGTGAAAGCTCGATTTGGTCTATTTGGAGATAGTGCTAATCTTGATGCAAGATAGATGCACGGTCTGCATGGAACGTACCTTATGCTTAGAAATCAATTTGGACACACCTGATAGAACTCCTTGATGACGTGTGTCATATGGAATCTTGCTTTGGTTCGTTTAGAGACAGTGTTAGTTTTGGTAGAAGATATGTGCACGGTTTACGCCTAATGCACCATAGGCTAAGAAACCATTTTAGACGCACCCGATGGTACTCGTAGTTGAAGAGGCTCAAGTGGAGGCTCGATTTGGTCTGTTCGGTATAGTGCTAATCTTGATGCAAGATAGTTGCACAGTTTGCATGCAACGTACCATATGTTAAGAAATCAATTTGGACGCACCCAATGGAACCCAATGCAAGATGACGTGTGTCATATGGAATCTCGCTTTGGTCCGTTTGGAGACAATGTTAGTTTCAGTGCAAGATAGGCGCATAGTTTTTGCATAATGCACCATAGTCTAAGAAAACATTTTGGATGCACTATTTGGTACTCTTGGGTGAAGAGGCTCAAGTGGAAACTTGGTTCGGTCAGTTTGGAGATAGTGCTAATCCTTATGCAAGGTAGGTGCATGGTTTGCTTGGAACATACCATATGCTTGGAAATCAATTTGGATGCACTCGATGGATCTCCTTGACGACGTGTGTCATATAGAATCTCGATTCGGTCCACTTGGAGACATTGTTAGTTTCGGTGCAAGATAGGTGCACAGTTTGCACCTAATGCACCATAGTCTAAGAAACCATTTTGGACGCACTTGTTGGTACTCCTACGTTAAGTGGCTCAAGTGGATGCTCAGTTTGGTCTGTTTGGAGATAGTGCTAATCTTGATGCAAGATAGGTGCACGGTTTGCATGGAACATACCAAATGCTTGGAAATCAATCTGGACGCACATGATGGAACTCCTAGATGACGTGTGTCCTCCAAAATCTTGCTTTGGTCTGTTTGGAGACAGTGTTAGTTTTGGTGCAAGATAGGTGCATGGTTTGCACATAATGCAGCATAGGCTAAGAAACCATTTTGGACGTACCCGATGGTACTCCTAGGTAAAAGGCTCAAGTGAAAGCTCGATTTGGTCTATTTGGAGATAGTGCTAATCTAGATGCAAGATAGATGCACGGTCTGCATGGAACGTACCATGTGCTTAGAAATTAATTTGGACACACCCAATAGAACTCCTTGATGACGTGTGTCATATGGAATCTCGCTTTGGTGTGCTTAGAGATAGTATTACTTTCAGTGCAAGATATGTGCACGGTTTGCGCCTAATGCACCAAAGTCTAAGAAACCATTTTGGAAGCACCTGTTGGTACTCCTAGGTGAAGAGGCTCAAGTGGAGGCTCGGTTTGGTCTGTTTAGAGATAGTGCTAGTCTTGATGCAAGATAGGTGCATGATTTGCATGGAACATACCATATGCTTGGAAATCAATTTGGATGCACCCGATGGAACTCCTTGATGACGTGTGTCATTTGGAATCTCGCTTCGGTCCATTTGGAGACATTGTTAGTTTCGGTGTAAGATAGGTGCACAGTTTGCACCAAATGCACCATAGTCAAAGAAACCATTTTGGACGCATTTGTTGGTACTCCTAGGTGAAGGGGCTCAAGTGGATGCTAGGTTTGGTCTGTTTGGAGATAGTGCTAATCTTGATGCAAGATAGATGCATGGTTTGCATGGAACATACGATATGCTTAGAAATCAATTAGGACGCACCTGATATAACTCCTTGATGATGTTTGTCATATGGAATCTCACTTTGGTGTGCTTGGAGATAGTATTAGTTTCAGTGCAAGATATCTGCACGGTTTGTGCCTAATGCACCAAAGTCTAAGAAACCATTTTGGAAGCACCTGTTGGTACTCCTAGGTGAAGAGGCTCAAGTGGAGGCTCGGTTCGGTCTGTTTAGAGATAGTGCTAGTCTTGATGCAAGATAGGTGCATGATTTGCATGGAACATACCATATGCTTGGAAATCAATTTGGATGCACCCAATGGAACTCCTTGATGACGTGTGTCATTTGGAATCTCGCTTCGATCCATTTGGAGAACTTGTTAGTTTCGGTGCAAGATAGGTGCACAGTTTGCACCTAATGCACCGTAGTCTAAGAAACCATTTTGGACGCATTTGTTGGTACTCCTTGGTGTAGGGGCTCAACTGGATGCTAGGTTTGGTCTGTTTGGAGATAGTGCTAATCTTGATGCAAGATAGATGCATGGTTTGCATGAATCATACGATATGCTTAGAAATCAATTAGGACGCACCTGATATAACTCGTTGATGATTTGTGTCATATGGAATCTTGCTTTGGTTCGTTTAGAGACAGTGTTAGTTTTGGTAGAAGATATGTGCACGGTTTACGCCTAATGGACCACAGGCTAAGAAACCATTTTAGACGCACCCGATGGTACTCGTAGTTGAAGTGGCTCAAGTGGAGGCTCGATTTGGTCTGTTCGGATATAGTACTAATCTTGATGCAAGATAGTTGCACAGTTTGCATGCAACGTACCATATGTTAAGAAATCAAATTGGACGCACCCAATGGAACCCAATGCAAGATGACGTGTGCCATATGGAATCTCGCTTCGGTCTGTTTGGAGACAATGTTAGTTTCAGTGCAAGATAGGTGCATAGTTTTTGCGTAATGCACCATAGTCTAAGAAACCATTTTTGACACACTTGTTTGTACTCCTTGATGAGGACATCAACACCAGCGATACATATCCCACATCCACCAGCGATACATATCCTACATCCTCTCCGGCACAACCTATAGCTGGTCCTACATCCTCTCCGACACAACCTATAGCTGGTCCTCTTACTCGTGCTCGTGCCCGTCAACTCAACCTTCAAGTAAGTTCAGTTTTAAACTCTTGTCAATCATATTTAGACAATGGAGACACGTGCACTTTCGTGTTGCTCAGGAATAATGGACAAGATCAGCAAGGGAAGGTTCAACTGCATTCAGAATTTGAGGCAACACCAACTTCAAGGGCTGATTGCATATGGGAAGAGTGATAACTTAACAAAGGTGATTGGAGATGAGGTCCAAGCCTCCACAACATCCTCTATCAAGTTACCACGTCGCTTCTAAAGCAAGGAAACAAAGAGTCCAAACCCAACACGTTTTGGGAGTTGGATTCGGACTGGAAAATAACTCTAACTTGTATGGATCACCACGGCGTCATATGGACTCCAACTGGGACGTTCCTATACTTGTTGGAAAGCTCATGAAGTCTACTTTCCAATGGGTCCAACCACATATCTATGCAGCTAATGAGTCGGGCGCAGTCCTTGTTTTCGTGCCGACACCTTTTTCTGTTTTGGTGCTGCGTCACCCTATTTTGGACCAATGGCCCATGTATCAAGTTGAGTCCATTAGGGACGCGTCCTAGGATTGGAGGACGACTCTAGCACCCCTTTGGTCGTCCTCCCCTCTATTTATTTACATCTAGAGCCGCCATGAACAACTGGGTTTTGATTAGATAAAGTTTAGCCTTCGCTACTTGCTTGTAAACGCGCGTGCTGATCCAGCCGCCCGTCTTCTTGTTTTCGAAACCCCACTTCATTAGAGATTGAGTTTGAAACCTTCATTTACCTCTGGTAATTTAGTACTTGTTCTACTTGTTCTTGCTGGTTCTTCGATTGCTTGCAGGACGAGTGCCCTAGTGGCCGGGTGTTGCGCTCCACAAGATCGTGACAGCCATTGGAGGCGGTGTATCGGTCGCTAAGGCGCAGTCTTGAGGGCTGTAGTCGGGCCGTGAACGTCATCTCCATTCACTAATCGAGTTATCCAGCGCCTCTCATCGAAAGATCAGGCGAAAACCCTAGTGGGTTCACATCAGTTGGTAATCAGAGCAAGGTTTATCGGTGAGAGATTTCCAATTCTTCGTGTTTGTTTTTCCTATAGTTCAAAAAAAGACAAAAAATATAGCAGATTTGTTTTCCATAATCCTATAAATCCTTTGTGCTGTGGCTAGTACTACTTAGTTAGGGCTGGTTGAATGAGTGTTTGCTTCGGTCGTGTCCAGTGCTGGTTTTAGTTTAGTCCTTTAGAGTTTTGAGTTCTTGTCACCATCTAGTCACAGCTGCGTCCAATCTATTGTGGGTTGGAATTTGAGTAGATCTTGATAATAGGTGCAGCCACTTGTTGGTCTATTCTGTGTTTCCATCAACGTGATCCAAAAGGAAAGATAGCACTTCATACTTGTGCTAGATATATTGAATTTTGAGGTTCAGCCTTACTCTAGTGAGAGGGTGAGAGTGGTGAAGTGATATTTTGTACTATTTCGTTTATATAATCAGGTTTTGAGGTTCCCCAAAAAAAAAGAAAAAAGAAAAAAAATAAAGAAAAAAAAAGAAAGAAAGAAAAAAAAAAGAAAAAAAATCAAAAGAAGGGGATTGTTGTTCTTTTTGTTTCCAGTAGGGCTGCTCATTTTGTTTCTAGTGGTGTGCTGTGTTTTCCCTTTGTGTCCAGGCTCGCGTCTCTAGCACGGTCTATGCTAGGACCAGCACAGTACCACCGTTGAGCGTTTATTCAGCTCGCTTTTATAACTAACGTGGTGCTAGTTCGTTCCTTGTTTCAGCCCACCTATAGCTCCACATACTCTACAGCTTGACAGGTCTTGTGCTGCAGCACCGATACACTTCGTCCATTGCTGTATACTTGTTGGCAGACGACCCCTCCTGTCAAGCAAGGAAAGAATTGGTAAGAACTTGTGTTACAGGTTGAGTGTGAGCGACTTGCTGTAGCTACATCCTAGTAGTTGTAGGGCTTTTATTTCTTCACTTGCCTTTTTGTTGTCTTTGTCTTTGAACCATGCCAGGGGCAGATGATGGTAACGAAACACCACTTACACCTCACACTAAGGGTATCATACAACATTTTGAAAGGAAAGTGAAGCTGCACACAGAGGGACTTGATAACGACTTGCAGGTGACAAATGAAAAGCTGGGGCTGTTGGAGACTACGCAGATTGCCACAAACAACAAGCTCACACGTTTGGAGGAATCCGTTGCTAGTGTGGACAAAAGCCTTGCTGCTCTCCTAAGGCGATTTGATGATTTCCACACCGAAGATAAAGAGAAGCATAAAGAATAAAAGGAGGGAGATCGAGAGCACGGTAGTCATGAAGATGACTACACTGGTGATACTGAACATGATGATCAAGACACTCGTGATCGACGTCGCCTTCGTCACAACTGTAGAGGTATGGGTGGCAACCGCCGACGCGAGGTGCACAATAATGATGATGCTTTCAGTAAGATTAAATTTAAGATACCCCCTTTTGATGGTAAATATGACCCTGATGCTTACATCACTTGGGAGATTGCTGTTGATCAAAAGTTTGCATGTCATGAATTTCCTGAGACTACACGTGTTAGGGCTGCTACTAGTGAGTTTACAGATTTTGCTTCTGTTTGGTGGATAGAATATGGAAAGAAAAATCCTAATAACTTACCTAGAACTTGGGATGCGCTGAAAAGGGCCATGAGAGCTAGATTTGTTCCTTCTTACTATGCACGTGACATGATTAATAAGTTGCAGCAATTGAGACAAGGTGCTAAAAGTGTAGAAGAATATTATCTGGAATTACAAATGGGTATGCTGCGATGTAATTTAGAGGAGGAAGAAGAACCTGCTATGGCTAGATTTTTGGGCGGGTTAAATCGTGAAATCCAGGACATTCTTGCTTATAAAGATTATACTAACGTAACCCGTTTGTTTCATCTTGCTTGTAAAGCTGAAAGGGAAGTGCAGGGACGACGTGCTAGCTCAAGGAGTAATATTTCTGCAGGGAAGGCTAATTCATGGCAGCAACGCGTGGCTTCAACTCCATCTACACGTATTTCTACTCCATCATCTAGTGACAAGACTCGAGCTGCCCCCACCAATTCAGTTGCGAAGACGATGCAAAAGCCTGCTGCGAGTACTTCATCCGTGGCATCGACGGGTAGAACAAGCAACATACAATGTCACCGGTGCAAGGGATATGGGCACATGATGCGTGACTGTCCAAACGAGCGAGTTATGATTGTCAGGGATGATGGTGAGTACTCATCTGCTAGTGATTTTGATGAGGATACACTTGCACTACTTGCGACTGACCATGCAGGTAATGAAGATCAAATAGAAGAACATATTAATGCAGGTGAAGCGGACCACTATGAGAGCTTGATCGTGCAGCGAGTGCTTAGTGCACAAATGGAGATGGCAGAGCAAAATCAGCGACACATTTTATTCCAAACAAAGTGTGTCATCAAAGAGCGTTCTTGTCGCATGATCATTGATGGAGGTAGCTGCAACAACTTGGCAAGCAGCGATATGGTGCAGAAGCTTGCCCTCAACACCAAACCACACCCGCATCCCTACTACATCCAATGGCTGAACAACAGTGGTAAGGCAAAGGTAACTAGACTTGTGAGAATTAATTTTTCCATCGGATCCTACAAAGATATTGTTGAATGTGATGTTGTGCCTATGCAAGCTTGTAACATTCTGCTAGGTAGACCTTGGCAATTTGATAGAGATTCTATGCATCATGGTAGATCAAATCAATATTCTTTTCTATACCATGATCGCAAAATTGTGTTGCATCCTATGTCCCCTGAAACTATTATGCAAACTGATGTTGCTAGGGCTACTAAAGCAAAGAGCGAGAGCAATAAAAATGATAAATCTGTAATTGGTACAAAGATGAGATAAAACTGAAAGGACGTTGTATGAGAGCTACCAAATCAGATATTAATGAGTTTAATGCATCCACTTCTGTTGCTTATGCTTTGATATGCAAGGATGCTTTGATTTCAGTTGAGGATATGCAATGTTCTTTGCCCCCTGCTGTTGCTAACGTTTTGCAGGAGTATTCTGATGTGTTTCCAAGTGAGGTACCAGCGGGGCTGCCTCCACTACGCGGGATTGAGCACCAAATTGATCTTATTCCTGGATCAGTTTTGCCAAATCGTGCACCATACAGGACAAACCCGGAGGAAACAAAGGAAATTCAGCGACAAGTGCAAGAACTACTAGACAAAGGTTATGTCCGAGAATCTCTTAGTCCTTGTGCTGTTCCAGTAATTTTAGTTCCTAAGAAAGATGGAACATGGCGTATGTGTGTTGATTGTAGAGCTATTGATAATATCACCATTCGATATCGACACCCTATTCCACGATTAGATGATATGCTAGATGAACTGAGTGGTGCTGTTGTGTTTTCAAAAGTTGATTTACGTAGTGGGTACCACCAGATTCGTATGAAATTGGGAGATAAAGGTAGAAAGCAATTGATTCTGGAACCTGGGGATTTGGTTTGGGTGCATTTGCGAAAAGATAGATTTCCAGAACTGAGAAAATCCAAATTGATGCCTAGAGCTGATGGTCCTTTTAAAGTGCTGCAACGAATTAATGAGAATGCATATAAGCTTGATCTTCCTGCAGATTTTGGGGTTAGTCCCACATTTAACATTGCAGATTTGAAGCCTTATTTAGGTGAGGAAGATGAGCTTGAGTCGAGGACGACTCAAATGCAAGAAAGGGAGGATGATGAGGACATCAACACCAGCGATACATATCCTACATCCACCAGCGATACATATCCTACATCCTCTCCGGCACAACCTATAGCTGGTCCTACATCCTCTCCGACACAACCTATAGCTGGTCCTCTTACTCGTGCTCGTGCCCGTCAACTCAACCTTCAAGTAAGTTCAGTTTTAAACTCTTGTCAATCATATTTAGACAATGGAGACACGTGCACTTTCGTGTTGCTCAGGAATAATGGACAAGATCAGCAAGGGAAGGTTCAACTGCATTCAGAATTTGAGGCAACACCAACTTCAAGGGCTGATTGCATATGGGAAGAGTGATAACTTAACAAAGGTGATTGGAGATCAGGTCCAAGCCTCCACAACATCCTCTATCAAGTTACCACGTCGCTTCTAAAGCAAGGAAACAAAGAGTCCAAACCCAACACGTTTTGGGAGTTGGATTCGGACTGGAAAATAACTCTAACTTGTATGGATCACCACGGCGTCATATGGACTCCAACTGGGACGTTCCTATACTTGTTGGAAAGCTCATGAAGTCTACTTTCCAATGGGTCCAACCACATATCTATGCAGCTTATGAGTCGGGCGCAGTTCTTGTTTTCGTGCCGATACCTTTTTCTGTTTTGGTGCTGCGTCACCCTATTTTGGACCAATGGCCCATGTATCAAGTTGAGTCCATTAGGGACGCGTCCTAGGGTTGGAGGACGACTCTAGCACCCCTTTGGTCGTCCTCCCCTCTATTTATTTACATCTAGAGCCGCCATGAACAACTGGGTTTTGATTAAATAAAGTTTAGCCTTCACTACTTGCTTGTAAACGCGCGTGCTGATCCAGCCGCCCGTCTTCTTGTTTTCGAAACCCCACTTCATTAGAGATTGAGTTTGAAACCTTCATTTACATCTGGTAATTTAGTACTTGTTCTACTTGTTCTTGCTGGTTCTTCGATTGCTTGCAGGACGAGTGCCCTAGTGGTCGGGTGTTGCACTCCACAAGATCGTGACAGCCATTGGAGGCGGTGTATCGGTTGCTAAGGCGCAGTCTTGAGGGCTGTAGTCGGGCCGTGAACGTCATCTCCATTCACTAATCGAGTTATCCAGCGCCTCTCATCGAAAGATCAGGCGAAAACCCTAGTGGGTTCACATCACTCCTAGATGAAGAGGCACAAGTGGAAGCTCGGTTCGGTCTGTTTGGAGATAGTGCTAATCTTGATGCAAGATAGATGCACGGTTTGCATGGAACATACCATATCCTTGGAAATCAATTTGGATGCACCCGATGGAACTCCTTGATGACGTCTGTCATATGGAATCTCACTTTGGTCTGTTTAGAAATAGTGTTAGTTTCGGTGCAAGATATGTGCATGGTTTGCGCCTAATGCACCATAGTCTAAGAAACCATTTTGGAAGCACCTATTGGTACTTCGGTGAAGAGGCTCAAGTAGAAGCTCGATTTGATATGTTTGGAGATAGTGCTAATCTTGATGCAAGGTAGGTGCATGATTTGCAAGGAACATACCATATGCTTTGAAATCAATTTGTTCGCACCCAATGGAACTCCTAAATGACGTGTGCCATATGGAATCTTGCTTCGGTCCGTTTGTAGACAATGTAAGTTTTAGTGCAAGATAGGTGCACAGTTTGCGCCTAATGCAACATAGTCTAAGAAACCATTTTGGACGCACTTGTTGGTACTCCTAGGTGAAGGGGCTCAAGTTCGGTTCGGTCTGTTTGGAGATAGTGCTAATCTTGATACAAGATAGGTGCACGGTTTGCATGGAACATACCATTATGCTTGGAAACCAATTTGGATGCACCCGATGGAACTCCTTGATGACGTTTGTCATATGGAATCTCACTTTGGTGTGCTTAGAGATAGTATTAGTTTCAGTGCAAGATATCCGCACGGTTTGCGCCTAATGCACCAAAGTCTAAGAAACCATTTTGGAAGCACCTGTTGGTACTCCTAGGTGAAGAGGCTCAAGTGGAGGCTCGGTTCGGTCTGTTTAGAGATAGTGCTAGTCTTGATGCAAGATAGGTGCATGATTTGCATGGAACATACCATATGCTTGGAAATCAATTTGGATGCACCCAATGGAACTCCTTGATGACGTGTGTCATTTGGAATCTCACTTTGGTCCATTTGGAGAACTTGTTAGTTTCGGTGCAAGATAGGTGCACAGTTTGCACCTAATGCACCATAGTCTAAGAAACCATTTTGGACGCATTTGTTGGTACTCCTAGGTGAAGGGCCTCAAGTGGATGCTAGGTTTGGTCTGTTTGGAGATAGTGCTAATCTTGATGCAAGATAGATGCATGGTTTGCATGGAACATACGATATGCTTAGAATTCAATTAGGACGCACCTGATATAACTCCTTGATGATTTGTGTCATATGGAATCTTGCTTTGGTTCGTTTAGAGACAGTGTTAGTTTTGGTAGAAGATATGTGCACGGTTTACGCCTAATGCACCATAGGCTAAGAAACCATTTTAGACGCACCCGATGGTACTCGTAGTTGAAGAGGCTCAAGTGGAGGCTCGATTTGGTCTGTTCGGATATAGTGCTAATCTTGATGCAAGATAGTTGCACAGTTTGCATGCAACGTACCATATGTTAAGAAATCAAATTGGACGCACCCAATGGAACCCAATGCAAGATGACGTGTGTCATATGGAATCTCGCTTCGGTCCGTTTGGAGACAATGTTAGTTTCAGTGCAAGATAGGTGCATAGTTTGTGCGTAATGCACCATAGTCTAAGAAACCATTTTTGACACACTTGTTTGTACTCCTAGATGAAGAGGCTCAAGTGGAAGCTCGGTTCGGTCTGTTTGGAGATAGTGCTAATCTTGATGCAAGATAGGTGCACGGTTTGCATGGAACATACCATATCCTTGGAAATCAATTTGGATGCACCCGATGGAACTCCTTGATGACGTGTGTCATATGGAATCTCACTTTGGTCTGTTTAGAAATAGTGTTAGTTTCGGTGCAAGATATGTGCATGGTTTGCGACGAATGCACCATAGTCTAAGAAACCATTTTGGAAGCACCTGATGGTACTTCGGTGAAGAGGCTCAAGTGGAAGCTCGATTTGATATGTTTGGAGATAGTGCTAATCTTGATGCAAGATAGGTGCATGATTTGCAAGGAACATAGCATATGCTTAGAAATCAATTTGGACGCACCCAATGGAACTCCTAAATGACGTGTGCCATATAGAATCTTGCTTCGGTCCGTTTGTAGACATTGTTAGTTTTAGTGCAAGATAGGTGCACAGTTTGCGCCTAATGCACCATAGTCTAAGAAACCATTTTGGATGCACTATTTGGTACTATTGGGTGAAGAGGCTCAAGTGGAAGCTTGGTTCGGTCAGTTTGGAGATAGTGCTAAGCCTTATGCAATGTAGGTGCATGGTTTGCATGGAACATACCATATGCTTGGAAATCAATTTGGATGCACCCGATGGAACTCCTTGATGACGTGTGTCATATGGAATCTCGCTTCGAACCATTTGGAGACATTGTTAGTTTCGGTGCAAGATAGGTGCACAGTTTGCACCTAATGCACTATAGTCTAAGAAACCATTTTGGACGCACTTGTTGGTACTCCTAGGTGAAGGGGCTCAAGTGGATGCTCGGTTCGGTCTGTTTGGAGATAGTGCTAATCTTGATGCAAGATAGGTGCACGGTTTGCATGGAACATACCATATGCTTGGAAATCAATTTGGATGCACCCGATGGAACTCCTTGATGACGTCTGTCATATGGAATCTCACTTAGGTTTGTTTAGAAATAGTGTTAGTTTCGGTGCAAGATATGTGCATTGTTTGCGCCTAATGCACCATAGTCTAAGAAACCATTTTGGAAGCACCCGATGGTACTCCTAGGTCAAGGGGCTGAAGTGAAAGCTCAGTTTGGTCTTTTGGAGATAGTGCTAATCTTGATGCAAGATAGATGCACGGTTTGCATGGAACATATGATATGGTCAGAAAACAATTAGGACGCACCTGATATAACACCTTGATGATGTGTGTCATATGGAATCTTGCTTCGGTTCGTTTAGAGATAGTGTTAGTTTTGGTAGAAGATATGTGCACGGTTTACGCCTAATGCACCATAGGCTAAGAAACCATTTTAGACGCACCTTATGGTACTCGTAGTTGAAAAGGCTCAAGTGGAGGCTCGATTTGGTCAGTTCAGATACAGTACTAATCTTGATGCAAGATAGTTGCACAGTTTGCATGGACGACCATATGTTAAGAAATCAATTTGGACGCACCCAATGGAACTCCTAGGTGATGTGTGTCATATGGAGTCTCGCTTCGGTCTGTTTGGAGACAATGTTAGTTTCGGTGCAAGATAGGTGCATAGTTTGTGCCTAATGCACCACAGTCTAAGAAACCATTTTTGACGCACCTATTTGTACTCCTAGATGAAGAGGCTCAAGTGGAAGCTCGGTTCGGTCTGTTTGGAGATAGTGCTAATCTTGATGCAAGATAGATGCACGGTTTGCATGGAACATACCATATGCTTGGAAATCAATTTGGATGCACCCGATGGAACTCCTTGATGACGTGTGTCATATGGAATCTCTCTTCGGTCTGTTTAGAAACAGTGTTAGTTTTGGTGCAAGATATGTGCATGGTTTGCGCCTAATGCACCGTAGTCTAAGAAACCATTTTGGAAGCACTTGTTGGTACATCGGTGAAGAGGGTCAAGTGGAAGCTCAGTTTAATCTGTTTGGAACGTACCATATGCTTAGAAATTAATTGAGACACACCGGATAAAACTCCTTCATGATGTGTGTCATATGGAATCTCGCTTTGGTGTGCTTAGAGATAGTATTAGTTTCGGTGCAAGATATGTGCACGGTTTGCGCCTAATGCACCAAAGTCTAAGAAACCATTTTGGAAGCACCTGTTGGTACTCCTAGGTGAAGAGGCACAAGTGGAGGCTCGGTTCGGTCTGTTTAGAGATAGTGCTAATCTTGATGCAAGATAGGTGCACGATTTGCATGGAACATACTATTTGCTTAGAAATCAATTTGGATGCACGAGATGGAACACCTAGATGACATGTGTCATATGAAATCTCACTTCGGTCCGTTTAGAGACAGTGTTAGTTTCGGTGCAAGATAGGTGCACGGTTTGCACCTAATTCACCATAGGATAAGAAACCATTTTGGACGCACCCGATGGTACTCCTAGGTCAAGGGGCTCAAGTGAAAGCTCAGTTTGGTCTATTTGGAGATAGTACTAATCTTGATGCAAGATAGATGCACGGTTTGCATGGAACATACGATACGGTTAGAAATCAATTAGGACGCACCTGATATAACTCCTTGATGATGTGTGTCATATGGAATCTGCTTCGGTTCTTTTAGAGTTAGTGTTAGTTTTGGTAGAAGATATGTGCACGGTTTACGCCTAATGCACAATAGGCTAAGAAACCATTTTAGACGCATCCGATGGTACTCGTAGTTGAAGAGGCTCAAGAGGAGGCTCGATTTGGTCTCTTCAGAAATAGTGCTAATCTTGATGCAAGATAGTTGCACAGTTCGCATGGACGTACCATATGTTAAGAAATCAATTTGGACGCACCCAATGGAACTCCTAGGTGACGTGTGTCATATGAATCTCGCTTCGGTCTGTTTGGAGACAATGTTAGTTTCGGTGCAAGATAGGTGCATAGTTTCTGCCTAATGCACCATTGTCTAAGAAACCATTTTTGATGCACCTATTTATACTCCTAGATGAAGAGGCTCAAGTGGAAGCTCGGTTCTGTCTGTTTGGAGATAGTGCTAATCTTGATGCAAGATAGGTGCACGGTTTGCATGGAACATACCAAATGCTTGGAAAACAATTTGGATGTACCCGATGGAACTCCTTGAGGACGTGTGTCATATGGAATCTCGCTTCGGTCCATGTGGAGACATTGTTAGTTTCGGTGCAAGATAGGTGCACAGTTTGCACCTAATGCACCATAGTCTAAGAAACCATTTTGGACGCACTTGTTGGTACTCCTAGGTGAAGGGGCTCAAGTGGATGCTTGGTTCGGTCTGTTTGGAGATAGTGCTAATCTTGATGCAAGATAGGTGCACGGTTTTCATAGAACATACCAAGTGCTTGGAAATCAATTTGGATGCACTCGATGTTACTCCTTGATGACGTGTGTCATATGGAATCTCTCTTTGGTTTGTTTAGAAACAGTGTTAGTTTCGGTGCAAGATATGTGCATTGTTTGCACCTAATGCACCATAGTCTAAGAAACCATTTTGGAAGCACCTGTTGGTACTTCGGTGAAGAGGGTCAAGTGGAAGCTTGGTTTGATCTGTTTGGAGATAGTGCTAATCTTGATGCAAGATAGATGCACGGTCTGCATGGAACGTACCATATGCTTAGAAATTAATTTAGACACACCAGATAGAACTCCTTCATGATGTGTGTCATATGGAATCTCGCTTTGGTGTGCTTAGAGAAAGTATTAGTTGCGGTGGAAGATATGTGCACGGTTTGCGCCTAATGCACCAAAGTTTAAGAAACCATTTTGGAAGCACCTGTTGGCACTCCTAGGTGAAGAGGCTCAAGTGGAGGCTCGGTTTGGTCTGTTTAGAGATAGTGCTAATCTTGATGCAAGATAGGTGCACGATTTGCATGGAACATACCATATGCTTAGAAATCAATTTGGATGCACTAAATGGAACTCCTAGATGACATGTGTCATATGGAATCTGACTTTTGTCCGTTTAGATACAGTGTTAGTTTCGGTGCAAGATAGCTGCACGGTTTGCACCTAATGCACCATAGGATAAGAAACCATTTTGGTCGCAACCGATGGTACTCCTAGGTCAAAGGGCTCAAGTGAAAGCCAGTTTGGTCTGTTTGGAGATAGTGCTAATCTCGATGCAAGATAGATGCACCCGATGGAACTCCTTGGAAATCAATTTGGATGCACCCGATGGAACTCCTTGATGGCGTGTGTCATATGGAATCTCACTTTGGTCTGTTTAGAAATAGTGTTAGTTTCGGTGCAAGATATGTGCATGGTTTGCGACTAATGCACCATAGTCTAAGAAACCATTTTGGAAGCACCTGATGGTACTTCGGTGAAGAGGCTCAAGTGGAAGCTCGATTTGATATGTTTGGAGATAGTGCTAATCTTGATGCAAGATAGGTGCATGATTTGCAAGGAACATAGCATATGCTTAGAAATCAATTTGGACGCACCCAATGGAACTCCTAAATGACGTGTGCCATATAGAATCTTGCTTCGGTCCGTTTGTAGACATTGTTAGTTTTAGTGCAAGATAGGTGCACAGTTTGCGCCTAATGCACCATAGTCTAAGAAACCATTTTGGATGCACTATTTGGTACTATTGGGTGAAGAGGCTCAAGTGGAAGCTTGGTTCGGTCAGTTTGGAGATAGTGCTAAGCCTTATGCAATGTAGGTGCATGGTTTGCATGGAACATACCATATGCTTGGAAATCAATTTGGATGCACCCGATGGAACTCCTTGATGACGTGTGTCATATGGAATCTCGCTTCGAACCATTTGGAGACATTGTTAGTGTCGGTGCAAGATAGGTGCACAGTTTGCACCTAATGCACCATAGTCTAAGAAACCATTTTGGACGCACTTGTTGGTACTCCTAGGTGAAGGGGCTCAAGTGGATGCTCGGTTCGGTCTGTTTGGAGATAGTGCTAATCTTGATGCAAGATAGGTGCACGGTTTGCATGGAACATACCATATGCTTGGAAATCAATTTGGATGCACCCGATGGAACTCCTTGATGACGTCTGTCATATACAATCTCACTTAGGTTTGTTTAGAAATAGTGTTAGTTTCGGTGCAAGATATGTGCATTGTTTGCGCCTAATGCACCATAGTCTAAGAAACCATTTTGGAAGCACCCGATGGTACTCCTAGGTCAAGGGGCTGAAGTGAAAGCTCAGTTTGGTCTTTTGGAGATAGTGCTAATCTTGATGCAAGATAGATGCACGGTTTGCATGGAACATATGATATGGTCAGAAAACAATTAGGACGCACCTGATATAACACCTTGATGATGTGTGTCATATGGAATCTTGCTTCGGTTCGTTTAGAGATAGTGTTAGTTTTGGTAGAAGATATGTGCACGGTTTACGCCTAATGCACCATAGGCTAAGAAACCATTTTAGACGCACCTTATGGTACTCGTAGTTGAAAAGGCTCAAGTGGAGGCTCGATTTGGTCAGTTCAGATACAGTACTAATCTTGATGCAAGATAGTTGCACAGTTTGCATGGACGACCATATGTTAAGAAATCAATTTGGACGCACCCAATGGAACTCCTAGGTGATGTGTGTCATATGGAATCTCGCTTCGGTCTGTTTGGAGACAATGTTAGTTTCGGTGCAAGATAGGTGCATAGTTTGTGCCTAATGCACCATAGTCTAAGAAACCATTTTTGACGCACCTATTTGTACTCCTAGATGAAGAGGCTCAAGTGGAAGCTCGGTTCGGTCTGTTTGGAGATAGTGCTAATCTTGATGCAAGATAGATGCACGGTTTGCATGGAACATACCATATGCTTGGAAATCAATTTGGATGCACCCGATGGAACTCCTTGATGACGTGTGTCATATGGAATCTCTCTTCGGTCTGTTTAGAAACAGTGTTAGTTTTGGTGCAAGATATGTGCATGGTTTGCGCCTAATGCACCGTAGTCTAAGAAACCATTTTGGAAGCACCTGTTGGTACATCGGTGAAGAGGGTCAAGTGGAAGCTCAGTTTAATCTGTTTGGAACGTACCATATGCTTAGAAATTAATTGAGACACACCGGATAAAACTCCTTCATGATGTGTGTCATATGGAATCTCGCTTTGGTGTGCTTAGAGATAGTATTAGTTTCGGTGCAAGATATGTGCACGGTTTGCGCCTAATGCACCAAAGTCTAAGAAACCATTTTGGAAGCACCTGTTGGTACTCCTAGGTGAAGAGGCACAAGTGGAGGCTCGGTTCGGTCTGTTTAGAGATAGTGCTAATCTTGATGCAAGATAGGTGCACGATTTGCATGGAACATACCATATGCTTAGAAATCAACTTGGATGCACTAGATGGAACTCCTAGATGACATGTGTCATATGGAATCTGACTTTGGTCCGTTTAGAGACAGTGTTAGTTTCGGTGCAAGATAGGTGCACGGTTTGCACCTAATGCACCATAGGATAAGAAACCATTTTGGACGCACCCGATGGTACTCTTAGGTCAAGGGGCTCAAGTGAAAGCTCAGTTTGGTCTGTTTGGAGATAGTGCTAATCTCGATGCAAGATAGATGCACGGTCTGCATGGAACATACCATATGCTTAGAAATTAATTTGGACACACCCGATAGAACTCCTTCATGATGTGTGTCATATGGAATCTCGCTTTGGTGTGCTTAGAGACAGTATTAGTTTCGCTGCAAGATATGTGCACGGTTTGCGCCTAATGCACCAAAGTCCGAGAAACCATTTTGGAAGCCCCTGTTGGTACTCCTATGTGAAGAGGCTCAAGTGGAGGCTCGTTTCGGTCTGTTTAGAGATAGTGCTAATCTTGATGCAAGATAGGTGCACGATTTGCATGGAACATACTATTTGCTTAGAAATCAATTTGGATGCACGAGATGGAACACCTAGATGACATGTGTCATATGAAATCTCACTTCGGTCCGTTTAGAGACAGTGTTAGTTTCGGTGCAAGATAGGTGCACGGTTTGCACCTAATTCACCATAGGATAAGAAACCATTTTGGACGCACCCGATGGTACTCCTAGGTCAAGGGG
Source organism: Sorghum bicolor (assembly GCF_000003195.3). Classification (NCBI taxonomy): domain Eukaryota; kingdom Viridiplantae; phylum Streptophyta; class Magnoliopsida; order Poales; family Poaceae; genus Sorghum; species Sorghum bicolor. The sequence continues at coordinate 33,942,552 of NC_012871.2, forward strand.
CTCAAGTGAAAGCTCAGTTTGGTCTATTTGGAGATAGTGCTAATCTTGATGCAAGATAGATGCACGGTTTGCATGGAACATACGATACGGTTAGAAATCAATTAGGACGCACCTGATATAACTCCTTGATGATGTGTGTCATATGGAATCTGCTTCGGTTCTTTTAGAGTTAGTGTTAGTTTTGGTAGAAGATATGTGCACGGTTTACGCCTAATGCACAATAGGCTAAGAAACCATTTTAGACGCATCCGATGGTACTCGTAGTTGAAGAGGCTCAAGAGGAGGCTCGATTTGGTCTCTTCAGAAATAGTGCTAATCTTGATGCAAGATAGTTGCACAGTTCGCATGGACGTACCATATGTTAAGAAATCAATTTGGACGCACCCAATGGAACTCCTAGGTGACGTGTGTCATATGAATCTCGCTTCGGTCTGTTTGGAGACAATGTTAGTTTCGGTGCAAGATAGGTGCATAGTTTCTGCCTAATGCACCATTGTCTAAGAAACCATTTTTGATGCACCCATTTATACTCCTAGATGAAGAGGCTCAAGTGGAAGCTCGGTTCTATCTGTTTGGAGATAGTGCTAATCTTGATGCAAGATAGGTGCACGGTTTGCATGGAACATACCAAATGCTTGGAAAACAATTTGGATGTACCCGATGGAACTCCTTGACGACGTGTGTCATATGGAATCTCGCTTCGGTCCATGTAGAGACATTGTTAGTTTCGGTGCAAGATAGGTGCACAGTTTGCACCTAATGCACCATAGTCTAAGAAACCATTTTGGACGCACTTGTTGGTACTCCTAGGTGAAGGGGCTCAAGTGGATGCTTGGTTCGGTCTGTTTGGAGATAGTGCTAATCTTGATGCAAGATAGGTGCACGGTTTGCATAGAACATACCAAATGCTTGGAAATCAATTTGGATGCACTCGATGTTACTCCTTGATGACGTGTGTCATATGGAATCTCTCTTTGGTTTGTTTAGAAACAGTGTTAGTTTCGGTGCAAGATATGTGCATTGTTTGCACCTAATGCACCATAGTCTAAGAAACCATTTTGGAAGCACCTGTTGGTACTTCGGTGAAGAGGGTCAAGTGGAAGCTTGGTTTGATCTGTTTGGAGATAGTGCTAATCTTGATGCAAGATAGATGCACGGTCTGCATGGAACGTACCATATGCTTAGAAATTAATTTAGACACACCAGATAGAACTCCTTCATGATGTGTGTCATATGGAATCTCGCTTTGGTGTGCTTAGAGAAAGTATTAGTTGCGGTGGAAGATATGTGCACGGTTTGCGCCTAATGCACCAAAGTTTAAGAAACCATTTTGGAAGCACCTGTTGGCACTCCTAGGTGAAGAGGCTCAAGTGGAGGCTCGGTTTGGTCTGTTTAGAGATAGTGCTAATCTTGATGCAAGATAGGTGCACGATTTTCATGGAACATACCATATGCTTAGAAATCAATTTGGATGCACTAAATGGAACTCCTAGATGACATGTGTCATATGGAATCTGACTTTTGTCCGTTTAGATACAGTGTTAGTTTCGGTGCAAGATAGCTGCACGGTTTGCACCTAATGCACCATAGGATAAGAAACCATTTTGGTCGCAACCGATGGTACTCCTAGGTCAAAGGGCTCAAGTGAAAGCCAGTTTGGTCTGTTTGGAGATAGTGCTAATCTCGATGCAAGATAGATGCACCCGATGGAACTCCTTGGAAATCAATTTGGATGCACCCGATGGAACTCCTTGATGGCGTGTGTCATATGGAATCTCACTTTGGTCTGTTTAGAAATAGTGTTAGTTTCGGTGCAAGATATGTGCATGGTTTGCGACTAATGCACCATAGTCTAAGAAACCATTTTGGAAGCACCTGATGGTACTTCGGTGAAGAGGCTCAAGTGGAAGCTCGATTTGATATGTTTGGAGATAGTGCTAATCTTGATGCAAGATAGGTGCATGATTTGCAAGGAACATAGCATATGCTTAGAAATCAATTTGGACGCACCCAATGGAACTCCTAAATGACGTGTGCCATATAGAATCTTGCTTCGGTCCGTTTGTAGACATTGTTAGTTTTAGTGCAAGATAGGTGCACAGTTTGCGCCTAATGCACCATAGTCTAAGAAACCATTTTGGATGCACTATTTGGTACTATTGGGTGAAGAGGCTCAAGTGGAAGCTTGGTTCGGTCAGTTTGGAGATAGTGCTAAGCCTTATGCAATGTAGGTGCATGGTTTGCATGGAACATACCATATGCTTGGAAATCAATTTGGATGCACCCGATGGAACTCCTTGATGACGTGTGTCATATGGAATCTCGCTTCGAACCATTTGGAGACATTGTTAGTGTCGGTGCAAGATAGGTGCACAGTTTGCACCTAATGCACCATAGTCTAAGAAACCATTTTGGACGCACTTGTTGGTACTCCTAGGTGAAGGGGCTCAAGTGGATGCTCGGTTCGGTCTGTTTGGAGATAGTGCTAATCTTGATGCAAGATAGGTGCACGGTTTGCATGGAACATACCATATGCTTGGAAATCAATTTGGATGCACCCGATGGAACTCCTTGATGACGTCTGTCATATACAATCTCACTTAGGTTTGTTTAGAAATAGTGTTAGTTTCGGTGCAAGATATGTGCATTGTTTGCGCCTAATGCACCATAGTCTAAGAAACCATTTTGGAAGCACCCGATGGTACTCCTAGGTCAAGGGGCTGAAGTGAAAGCTCAGTTTGGTCTTTTGGAGATAGTGCTAATCTTGATGCAAGATAGATGCACGGTTTGCATGGAACATATGATATGGTCAGAAAACAATTAGGACGCACCTGATATAACACCTTGATGATGTGTGTCATATGGAATCTTGCTTCGGTTCGTTTAGAGATAGTGTTAGTTTTGGTAGAAGATATGTGCACGGTTTACGCCTAATGCACCATAGGCTAAGAAACCATTTTAGACGCACCATATGGTACTCGTAGTTGAAAAGGCTCAAGTGGAGGCTCGATTTGGTCAGTTCAGATACAGTACTAATCTTGATGCAAGATAGTTGCACAGTTTGCATGGACGACCATATGTTAAGAAATCAATTTGGACGCACCCAATGGAACTCCTAGGTGATGTGTGTCATATGGAATCTCGCTTCGGTCTGTTTGGAGACAATGTTAGTTTCGGTGCAAGATAGGTGCATAGTTTGTGCCTAATGCACCATAGTCTAAGAAACCATTTTTGACGCACCTATTTGTACTCCTAGATGAAGAGGCTCAAGTGGAAGCTCGGTTCGGTCTGTTTGGAGATAGTGCTAATCTTGATGCAAGATAGATGCACGGTTTGCATGGAACATACCATATGCTTGGAAATCAATTTGGATGCACCCGATGGAACTCCTTGATGACGTGTGTCATATGGAATCTCTCTTCGGTCTGTTTAGAAACAGTGTTAGTTTTGGTGCAAGATATGTGCATGGTTTGCGCCTAATGCACCGTAGTCTAAGAAACCATTTTGGAAGCACCTGTTGGTACATCGGTGAAGAGGGTCAAGTGGAAGCTCAGTTTAATCTGTTTGGAACGTACCATATGCTTAGAAATTAATTGAGACACACCGGATAAAACTCCTTCATGATGTGTGTCATATGGAATCTCGCTTTGGTGTGCTTAGAGATAGTATTAGTTTCGGTGCAAGATATGTGCACGGTTTGCGCCTAATGCACCAAAGTCTAAGAAACCATTTTGGAAGCACCTGTTGGTACTCCTAGGTGAAGAGGCACAAGTGGAGGCTCGGTTCGGTCTGTTTAGAGATAGTGCTAATCTTGATGCAAGATAGGTGCACGATTTGCATGGAACATACCATATGCTTAGAAATCAACTTGGATGCACTAGATGGAACTCCTAGATGACATGTGTCATATGGAATCTGACTTTGGTCCGTTTAGAGACAGTGTTAGTTTCGGTGCAAGATAGGTGCACGGTTTGCACCTAATGCACCATAGGATAAGAAACCATTTTGGACGCACCCGATGGTACTCTTAGGTCAAGGGGCTCAAGTGAAAGCTCAGTTTGGTCTGTTTGGAGATAGTGCTAATCTCGATGCAAGATAGATGCACGGTCTGCATGGAACATACCATATGCTTAGAAATTAATTTGGACACACCCGATAGAACTCCTTCATGATGTGTGTCATATGGAATCTCGCTTTGGTGTGCTTAGAGACAGTATTAGTTTCGCTGCAAGATATGTGCACGGTTTGCGCCTAATGCACCAAAGTCCGAGAAACCATTTTGGAAGCCCCTGTTGGTACTCCTATGTGAAGAGGCTCAAGTGGAGGCTCGTTTCGGTCTGTTTAGAGATAGTGCTAATCTTGATGCAAGATAGGTGCACGATTTGCATGGAACATACTATTTGCTTAGAAATCAATTTGGATGCACGAGATGGAACACCTAGATGACATGTGTCATATGAAATCTCACTTCGGTCCGTTTAGAGACAGTGTTAGTTTCGGTGCAAGATAGGTGCACGGTTTGCACCTAATTCACCATAGGATAAGAAACCATTTTGGACGCACCCGATGGTACTCCTAGGTCAAGGGGCTCAAGTGAAAGCTCAGTTTGGTCTATTTGGAGATAGTGCTAATCTTGATGCAAGATAGATGCACAGTTTGCATGGAACATACGATACGGTTAGAAATCAATTAGGACGCACCTGATATAACTCCTTGATGATGTGTGTCATATGGAATCTTGCTTCGGTTCTTTTAGAGTTAGTGTTAGTTTTGGTAGAAGATATGTGCACGGTTTACGCCTAATGCACAATAGGCTAAGAAACCATTTTAGACGCATCCGATGGTACTCGTAGTTGAAGAGGCTCAAGAGGAGGCTCGATTTGGTCTCTTCAGAAATAGTGCTAATCTTGATGCAAGATAGTTGCACAGTTTGCATGGACGTACCATATGTTAAGAAATCAATTTGGACGCACCCAATGGAACTCCTAGGTGACGTGTGTCATATGAATCTCGCTTCGGTCTGTTTGGAGACAATGTTAGTTTCGGTGCAAGATAGGGGCATAGTTTCTGCCTAATGCACCATTGTCTAAGAAACCATTTTTGATGCACCTATTTATACTCCTAGATGAAGAGGCTCAAGTGGAAGCTCGGTTCTGTCTGTTTGGAGATAGTGCTAATCTTGATGCAAGATAGGTGCACGGTTTGCATGGAACATACCATATGCTTGGAAATCAATTTGGATGCACCCGATGGAACTCCTTGATGACGTGTGTCATATGGAATCTCGCTTCGAACCATTTGGAGACATTGTTAGTGTCGGTGCAAGATAGGTGCACAGTTTGCACCTAATGCACCATAGTCTAAGAAACCATTTTGGACGCACTTGTTGGTACTCCTAGGTGAAGGGGCTCAAGTGGATGCTCGGTTCGGTCTGTTTGGAGATAGTGCTAATCTTGATGCAAGATAGGTGCACGGTTTGCATGGAACATACCATATGCTTGGAAATCAATTTGGATGCACCCGATGGAACTCCTTGATGATGTCTGTCATATACAATCTCACTTAGGTTTGTTTAGAAATAGTGTTAGTTTCGGTGCAAGATATGTGCATTGTTTGCGCCTAATGCACCATAGTCTAAGAAACCATTTTGGAAGCACCCGATGGTACTCCTAGGTCAAGGGGCTGAAGTGAAAGCTCAGTTTGGTCTTTTGGAGATAGTGCTAATCTTGATGCAAGATAGATGCACGGTTTGCATGGAACATATGATATGGTCAGAAAACAATTAGGACGCACCTGATATAACACCTTGATGATGTGTGTCATATGGAATCTTGCTTCGGTTCGTTTAGAGATAGTGTTAGTTTTGGTAGAAGATATGTGCACGGTTTACGCCTAATGCACCATAGGCTAAGAAACCATTTTAGACGCACCATATGGTACTCGTAGTTGAAAAGGCTCAAGTGGAGGCTCGATTTGGTCAGTTCAGATACAGTACTAATCTTGATGCAAGATAGTTGCACAGTTTGCATGGACGACCATATGTTAAGAAATCAATTTGGACGCACCCAATGGAACTCCTAGGTGATGTGTGTCATATGGAATCTCGCTTCGGTCTGTTTGGAGACAATGTTAGTTTCGGTGCAAGATAGGTGCATAGTTTGTGCCTAATGCACCATAGTCTAAGAAACCATTTTTGACGCACCTATTTGTACTCCTAGATGAAGAGGCTCAAGTGGAAGCTCGGTTCGGTCTGTTTGGAGATAGTGCTAATCTTGATGCAAGATAGATGCACGGTTTGCATGGAACATACCATATGCTTGGAAATCAATTTGGATGCACCCGATGGAACTCCTTGATGACGTGTGTCATATGGAATCTCTCTTCGGTCTGTTTAGAAACAGTGTTAGTTTTGGTGCAAGATATGTGCATGGTTTGCGCCTAATGCACCGTAGTCTAAGAAACCATTTTGGAAGCACCTGTTGGTACATCGGTGAAGAGGGTCAAGTGGAAGCTCAGTTTAATCTGTTTGGAACGTACCATATGCTTAGAAATTAATTGAGACACACCGGATAAAACTCCTTCATGATGTGTGTCATATGGAATCTCGCTTTGGTGTGCTTAGAGATAGTATTAGTTTCGGTGCAAGATATGTGCACGGTTTGCGCCTAATGCACCAAAGTCTAAGAAACCATTTTGGAAGCACCTGTTGGTACTCCTAGGTGAAGAGGCACAAGTGGAGGCTCGGTTCGGTCTGTTTAGAGATAGTGCTAATCTTGATGCAAGATAGGTGCACGATTTGCATGGAACATACCATATGCTTAGAAATCAATTTGGATGCACTAGATGGAACTCCTAGATGACATGTGTCATATGGAATCTGACTTTGGTCCGTTTAGATACAGTGTTAGTTTCGGTGCAAGATAGCTGCACGGTTTGCACCTAATGCACCATAGGATAAGAAACCATTTTGGACGCACCCGATGGTACTCTTAGGTCAAGGGGCTCAAGTGAAAGCCAGTTTGGTCTGTTTGGAGATAGTGCTAATCTCGATGCAAGATAGATGCACGGTCTGCATGGAACATACCATATGCTTAGAAATTAATTTGGACACACCCGATAGAACTCCTTCATGATGTGTGTCATATGGAATCTCGCTTTGGTGTGCTTAGAGATAGTATTAGTTTCGCTGCAAGATATGTGCACGGTTTGCGCCTAATGCACCAAAGTCTAAGAAACCATTTTGGAAGCCCCGGTTGGTACTCCTAGGTGAAGAGGCTCAAGTGGAGGCTCGGTTCGGTCTGTTTAGAGGTAGTGCTAATCTTGATGCAAGATAGGTGCACGATTTGCATGGAACGTACCATTTTCTTAGAAATCAATTTGGATGCACGAGATGGAACCCCTAGATGACATGTGTCATATGAAATCTCATTCTGGTCCGTTTAGAGATAGTGTTAGTTTCGGTGCAAGATAGGTGCATGGTTTGCACCTAATTCACCATAGGATAAGAAACCATTTTGGACGCACCCGATGGTACTTCTAGGTCAAGGGGCTCAAGTAAAAGCTCAGTTTGATCTGTTTGGAGATAGCGCTAATCTTGATGCAAGATAGATGCACGGTTTGCATGGAACATACGATACGGTTAGAAATCAATTAGGACGCACCTGATATAACTCCTTGATGATGTGTGTCATATGGAATCTTGCTTCGGTTCGTTTAGAGATAGTGTTAGTTTTGGTAGAAGATATGTGCACGCTTTACGCCTAATGCACCATAGGCTAAGAAACCATTTTAGACGCATCCGATGGTACTCGTAGTTGAAGAGGCTCAAGTGGAGGCTCAATTTGGTCTGTTCAGAAATAGTGCAAATCTTGATGCAAGATAGTAGCACAGTTTGTATGGACGTACCATATGTTAAGAAATCAATTTGGACGCACCCAATGGAACTCCTAGGTGACGTGTGTCATATGGAATCTCGCTTCGGTCTGTTTGGAGACAATGTTCGTTTCGGTGCAAGATAGGTGCATAGTTTGTGCCTAATGCACCATAGTCTAAGAAACCATTTTTGACGCACATGTTTGTACTCCTAGATGAAGAGGCTCAAGCGGAAGCTCGGTTCGGTCTGTTTAGAGATAGTGCTAATCTTGATGCAAGATAGGTGCACGGTTTGCATGGAACATACCATATGCTTGGAAATCAATTTGGATGCACCCGATGGAACTCCTTGATGACGTGTGTCATATGGAATCTCTCTTTGGTCTATTTAGAAACAGTGTTAGTTTCGGTGCAAGATATGTGCATGGTTTACGCCTAATGCACCGTAGTCTAAGAAACCATTTTGGAAGCACCTGTTCGTACTTCGGTGAAGAGGGTCAAGTGGAAGCTCGATTTGATCTGTTTGGAGATAGTGCTAATCTTGATGCAAGATAGATGCACGGTCTGCATGGAACATACCATATGCTTAGAAATTAATTTGGACACACCCGATAGAACTCCTTCATGATGTGTGTCATATGGAATCTCGCTTTGGTGTGCTTAGAGACAGTATTAGTTTCGCTGCAAGATATGTGCACGGTTTGCGCCTAATGCACCAAAGTCTGAGAAACCATTTTGGAAGCCCCTGTTGGTACTCCTATGTGAAGAGGCTCAAGTGGAGGCTCGTTTCGGTCTGTTTAGAGATAGTGCTAATCTTGATGCAAGATAGGTGCACGATTTGCATGGAACATACCATTTGCTTAGAAATCAATTTGGATGCACGAGATGGAACACCTAGATGACATGTGTCATATGAAATCTCACTTCGGTCCGTTTAGAGACAGTGTTAGTTTCGGTGCAAGATAGGTGCACGGTTTGCACCTAATTCACCATAGGATAAGAAACCATTTTGGACGCACCCGATGGTACTCCTAGGTCAAGGGGCTCAAGTGAAAGCTCAGTTTGGTCTATTTGGAGATAGTGCTAATCTTGATGCAAGATAGATGCACAGTTTGCATGGAACATACGATACGGTTAGAAATCAATTAGGACGCACCTGATATAACTCCTTGATGATGTGTGTCATATGGAATCTTGCTTCGGTTCTTTTAGAG